>NW_025886968.1:0-1692 GCF_002878395.1 Capsicum annuum
GTTTGACCAACGAAACGGTACCGCTAACCTTAACGACCCATAATTCCCCGCTCCTCGGCCTGCTTAGGACCCCTCAATCGATTTTTGACCCAAAACACATTTAGGCTCTGAACCAATCCCCAAAATTGTGAGCTATAACACACCTATTTGGCCCAAAAATAACCCATTCGTATCAATTTCCTTGTTTAATAACCCAAACGACCCCACCGGCCCCAATAGCCCATACTCTCTGCTTTTTAGCCAACCTAGGAGCCACGATCAATTTTCAGTCAAAAACGCACGTGGGCCTTGCGGACACCCTCTGAACCATGAGGTATAACACCCTAATTTTGCCAAAAAATATCTTATTTGCACCGTTTCATCCGTTTGATCACACAAACGGCCCATCTCCACCAAACGGCCAACACTTTTCCTCTTATTAGCCTGCCTAGGACCCTCTGGTGTATTTTCAGCCTAAAACGCAGCTACGCCCTTGGCCCACACCCAAAATCATAAACTATAACACACCGATTTGTCCTAAAAATGGTTTGTTCATGCCATTTCGCCCGTTTGACCACCCAAACAGCCCCACTGGCCCCAACGACCTATACTCCCCTGCTCCTTGGCGTTCGTGGGAGCCTCCGTTCAATTTTTAGACTAAAACACACCTCAGCCCCGGGCCCACCCCCAGAACAATGAGTTATAGCACAATGATTTGGCCTGAAAATAGCACGTTCATACCGTATTGCCCTTTTGACCATCCAAATGGCCTCGGGAGACTCAGGTGGGACCCTCAGAACCGTGACCTATCACATCGATTTGGCCTAAGAATGGCCCGTTCATGTTGTTCGCCTGTTTGACCACCTAAACAGCCCCACTGACCCCAATAACCCACACTCTCTCACTTGTCAGCCTGCCTGGGAGCCCCCGATAGATTTTTGACCCAAACACGTCCAATCCCCGAGCACACCCTAGAATCGTGAGCTATAGCAGACCGATTAGACCCAAAAAATGACCTGTTGGCGCAGTTTTGCTTGTTTGATCACCCAAATGGCCCCGTCGACCCAAAAAACCCTTACTCCCTTGCTCTTAAACCCATCTGGGTGCCCCTGATTGATATTTGGCCTAAAAAATATGACCAAACCCTTGCCCACTTTCGAAACTGTGAGGTATAGCATAATAACTTAGCCCAAAAATGGCCCGTTTATGTCGATTCACCCTGTTGACCCCCCAAGCATCCCCGTCGACCCCAACCACCCACACTCTCCCACTCCTTAGCCTGCTCGAGAGCCACCAATCGATTTTTGACCCAAACCACGCTTGGTCCCTTGACTCACCTTCGAGATCCTAGGCTATATCATAGAAAATTTGCTCAAATATGGTCCGTTTGCACCCTTTTGCCTATTTGACAAACCAAATAGCACTACCGACCACCGCCGACCCCAACGACCTACACACCCCTGTTCCACAACATTCTTGGGAGCCTCCGATCAATTTTCAGCATTAAACATACTTGGGCGCTAGGCTCACCTCCGAAACCATGAGCTATAGCACACCAACTTGGCCAAAAAATGGTTCATTCGTGTCGTTTCACTTATTTTACCACTGAAATATCCCCACCAACTCCAACGACCCATAATTCCCCGCTCCTCAGCCTACCTAGGACCCTTGATCAATTTTTTCCCAAAACACTCCCGAGCCCTAGGCCCACTC
>NW_025886969.1:0-1771 GCF_002878395.1 Capsicum annuum
TTTGTCCCACTAAACGTTGTACACACAGAAATTGGAAAAAATGGAGAGAAGATTGAGAGTGTGAGATAGAGGATCGAGAGAGAGAGAAGGAAAGGGAGAAAACACATTTTGGTCCTATTTTTTGGCAAAATTATCGCCGAAATCGTCAATCGAAGAACACTGCCAATTCTTGAATATTACTATTTCGGTGGGTTCTCATTGAAAAACATATCATTCATCAGAAATTCATCAAAATCTGACCCGTTTATCAGTCAAATCTCATTGGAAGTTCAAAAATTGGCCAAAACCTCTTTTCCCGTCACTGTCTAAAGCTCGCCTAGGGTGACGACAAGAACCCTGACCCAATTCCGGTGAGTTTCATACGAGGTTAGTTGGAAATCGGCGATTTGTGGTTTGAGTCAAGATTTTTGTTGTGTTATGATTTCTGTTCGAGTTTGTGGGTCTCGATATTAAGTTGGTATCGTTCATTTTGAGATTTTTCCTCGGTTTTTGAATCTATCCTATTGGTATTTTTCAATATCGAGTTGAGTTTGGTCATGGTTGGGATTCGGTTCGAGGTTTCCAGGTGTGGACTCTCTTTATTCGAATAATATTATGTTCGAAATCTTCAAATTGAGGTTCAATTCTTATCTCTCCCTTTATTTTAATTTTAGTGTGATTGTGGATGTGATTTGGTATCTTTAATCTATTTGTTTGGATGATTTGGGTGACTTTGGATGTTGTTTGCTTTTGAATAATTGCTCTCGATGTTAAATGTGATGACAATTTGAGTTTGAGATTGTATTAAACATGAAATAGGGGTGGGAATCAAAAATTAATAAAATTGAATGTTGGTTAGTTTAACCCATTGATTGTTGTTGATCGGAAACGGATGTTAATTTGGACAACCCCGATAATGTCATGTCTTAGGCCGAAAGCTTAATAGACAAAATGGTAGGTCGGGTAAGCAAATCTAGAGATTGTGGGTTGATTGAATGGTTTGATTTTATCACTTTTGAATCAATTGTATAATTCGGCCGGGGAATGCCCCGAAGTATCTGTATATATTTATTCATCGGGGAATGTCCCGAGGTATTTTGTACCCAGAGGACGTTCGTGATGAATGCCCGAGACGTCGGGTAGAGAATTAGTCTAGAATTAATTTAGAGTAGGATTTATTTTTACGCATTTCTTATTTTTGGACTGTATAATTGGACTGGACACTAAATTTTGGATTGTTTGCTTTTTTTGTTTGATTGATTGTGTTTGTATGTTTTGTGTGGTTTATACCTTTGTAGTATCAAATTAGCCGATACGTTTAACCAAGCGACCGTGGTCAAACCACGGGATTGAGGGGTGCCTAACACTTTCCCCTCGGTCAACAGAATTCCTTAGCCGGAATCTCAGTTTGCGGATCAGTTTTATAGTCAAAACCGTTTGAAAAGGATTTTCAAAGGTGACTTGGCACACCCAATTATGTCAAGTGGCGACTCTGAGTTTTCATGCAAATAATCCTTTTCGAAACAACTTTTCACCTTTTTTCACTTCAATAATAAAAACCCTTTCGAACCATGAAATTAATCTTTTGTAGTACGAAAAAAGGGGTGTGACAATTTCAAATCCAACAAGTGGATTAGAACCTACGGTTCAAAGATCCAATGATTTGGTGAAATGAGATTAAACAGGTTCAAAGCAGGTTCAAAGCGGTTTCAAATCAAGTTGCAACCAATTTGGCGATAATGACAATTTTGTGTAACTACATGTGGAGACAATTGTCAATCATATTTTCAAC
>NW_025886970.1:0-1449 GCF_002878395.1 Capsicum annuum
GGGATTTTATGTAATTTTTTAAAACATTAAGGGATATTATGTAATACGGTGTCTTAAATATAAGATTTGTGTAATTTTTCCTTTTAAGGGATATGAACAGTCGTGGCTTTTTATTTGACTAAGTCCAGCCCCTTCCAATTCTCAATCATTTTATAAATAGGTCTCTCCATCCTCCTCACTCACTCTCACTCACTCTCGTTCATTCTACTATACTTATAATACTAATATGTCAGATCCAGATTCGTACAAGAAGGTTTATATCGAGTCCTTGCAGGAACTTCAAAGATACTTTGATGAACTCCAGAGGGATTTGGCCGACTTCCGAGCAAGGCTGAGGAGGGCCCTGCTGCTGCCGGATGAAAATTGTCAGGTTAACAATAATAATAGTAATAATAATAATAATTAGGTTATATGTTTTCTTTCTTTTAGCGTACACATTTCCCATTTTTATATCCGATCTACCTATAAGGGATTTAAAAAAATTCATGTATATGTTTGGTTTGGTTTGGTTTGGTTTGGTCGATTTTAAATTTTTAATTATTATTCAATATTTAATTATCATTCTATTTATTTCCTATTCAAAACATATCGGTGGTTGGAGTTAGGGATGTGGTCATGATGAAAAATTTTCCTAAAAATGATTCGTTAATAATAATAAGGAACTAAATGATATTATAATCGTAAAAGAAAGATTATTTAATTTTAAAAAAAGTCACAACATTGGATTAATTTAATTAAGATATATATATATATATATATATATATATATATATGAATTTTTAGAAAAAATTTAATAAATAGTCGTGACTGTGACTTTTGTCTAAACACCTTCAACAAATAAACAAAAGCAAAAAATACTTTTGATGCATCAAATTTCTCATCTGTTGAGACTTATGAATCAGTTAGAAGAAATCAAAAAAGCTCCTTAAACAGATGGTCGATTTATAGCAACAGATGGCATATTTGTTGAAACAGATAAGTTATTTGATGCAACAGATATACAATCTGTTGCCATAACTCAATTAATAAAAATGGTTATTAAAGAAACGGAAAGATTAAGCCACCACCAGCTTGATTTAATTAAGTCATTTTTTTCACAGAAAAGAATAAGGAAATAAATTATAAACAAAATTTAAATTGTAAAAAACTCACCAGAAATATTCTCTTAAGATATATATATTATATGTTGCAACAGATATATTATCTGATACAACAGTTAAACTATTTGTTGCAACGGATGATATATCTATTGTAATAGATGATTTATCTGATGCAACAGATATATAATCTGTTGTGCAACTCAGTGTAAAAAATAAACGGTTGCTGGAAAGAACTAATTATTTTAATAATTATAAAGCTAAACTTCAAGCTGAAAAGTCATGACCTATCATAATATTGATTAATTTAATTAAGTCATAACTTTTTACAGTAATCAAGAATGTCATTAAT
>NW_025886970.1:1549-1702 GCF_002878395.1 Capsicum annuum
AGTTGCGCCTTTAAATCTACTTTATTAATTTATATAATTAAAAAGTCGAAAAATTTGAATGTCACGAAGATAATACATTTTTAAATACATACATATATATATATATATATATATATATTATATGTTGCAACAGATATATTATCTGATGCAACA
>NW_025886971.1:0-3851 GCF_002878395.1 Capsicum annuum
AAAATGGGGCTATGGTCGGCATTTGGAGAAAATTTAAAAAGTTTAAAATATGAAGCAAAAATTTCAGATATCTCTTTCAAATTTTGCCTCAACACGTGGATATTCCTTATAGTTTATGATATTATGCTTTTCATTTTATTAATTTTTTAAGTTGAAGTTGAACGAACAAAGACATGATGGGCAAGGGATTACATTTTGGAAAAGAAATCATTTTCAACTCATACTATAGAAGAAAAGTCTAATAAATTATATAAGTGACCTATTACACACCTTAACTATATAAAAGTGATGTTATTACCTTCCCGTGACCCCCATTCTAAGGCGCGTGTGTTACACTTATTTTAAGCGCATCCAGCCTATTAAATAACAATAGTAAACGGCTAAAAACATTAAGGAAAAAGGCATCGTTTCTACCCCAAACTATAGTCGAAAAGTTGAATCCACACCTAAACTATATAAGTGACCAGTTACACACCTTAACTATAAAAAAGTGATACTTTTTACTGACGTAGTGCTGACGTGGCAGCGCGTATAAAACACTACACCACATGCAAGTGATGATAGTCTGACATGGTGTAAATAGTTTCACTTTGTTATAGTTTAGGTGTGTAATAGGTCACCAGTATAGTTTAGGTGTGACTTCGACTTTTCGAATATAGTTTGAGGTGAAAACGATGTCTTTTCCCTTTTATTAATTCTGAAAGAAGAATAAATATGTTAAATATATTAATATTTATATGCGTAAGTATTTGAAAGATTTCAAGTTTAAAAAGGCCAATATTAGTCGAATAATAACTTTGTTTACATTAATATAAATAAATAAATAAAAGCAAAATGATTCAGTGGATCCTTGTACTATGTCCGTTTTGTAATGTGGACACTTCTACTTACATGTTTGTCATCTGGACCCTTGAACCCATTAAAAAATAATATTTTAAACCCCTCTGATGGTGTGTGCAACACAACCGCGCCACATCAGCTGCCACGTCAGCTTTCACATCACTTTTAAGTATTACATTAAATTTATTTTCTCATGTCAGCTGCCACATCATCCGCCACATCATTTTTAAGAGTTACATTAAATTTTATGTTATTTTTAATTAAATATTAAAATAAATTTAATTAAATAAATTCCTTTTATAAATTGAAGAAATTCTAATACACAAATACAAAAAAAAATTAATTTAAATTAATTTAAAATTTCAACTATAAATTTAAATTTTTAACTATAAATTCTAATACACAAACACAATAAATTTAACTAAACATCAAATTTATTTCAAATAATTGAAATTTTTCTCCAATTAATTTAAGATTTTAAGTATAAATTCACTGACACAAACATAATGAATTTTCAATTTTTATTTAAATATCCTTAACAATTTGTAAAAGTTATAAATATAATGTCAAACAAAACAAAATATTTCAATTGAGAAAGTTAATAAAAAAAAATTAAATATTAAAACAACAACAATAAAATCAACCACGACTGAAGTTCAACCACGAAGATGAACAACAACAACAAATCAACCACGATAATTTATTTTTTTTTACAATGAACAACAACAACAAATCAACCACAGCAAAAACATCTTACTTTTTCTAAGAATTTGGGATATGTGATGAAGAAGAAAAAGAAGACGAAGAGAGATCCATGGGGCTGTGGGGGTGGGGCGTTAATGGTGGTGGTTGTGTGTATGTGTATATCGTGAAGATGTAAAAATTGAAGAATTGAAAGAAGAAGATGAAGAAGCGGGAGAGTTGTTATGGTCATATGCTCATTCCACCCAATTAAAAATCAGCTTAAACAAATCAAAAAAATAAATTGTTGTCTCTCTTCCTAAAACCTTCGCCACTCCTATAACTGTCATCACCACCATTTTCTGCCATAAAAAATCTTCAAGATTCCATAAATGGCTGAACTTCCTGTCAATTTAGAGAAACCCACAGAGTTGAAGATGTAAAAAATGAAGAATTTGATAAAGAATTGGAAGAGGAGGAAGATGGGGAGTTGAGTGAATATGCTGTGTTATTGTGTTTTGGTGTATGAGAATAGTGAGGAAGGGGCGTTAATGGTGGTGGTGGACGGCGGAGTGGGGTAGGAGTGGGGGTGCTGGATGGAGAAGGTTTTTTTTAAAAAAAAAATATTATTTTTTAATTTTTAAAAATGTATTTAAATTTAAAAGGTTGACGGACTTTTTTTTATTTTTTTAATTATTTTAATTTAAAATTGAACAATAATTGACCCCCACTCGCACCCCAGGCGAATGTAACCACTCTCCTTATCCTAGTCACCATTTTAATGTCACATAAGCAAAGTCAACGGTCAAAGGATTTAAAATATAGCACGTACCAGCCCAACAACATGAGGCGCAAAAGAACACATGGTTTCGTTGCTCGGTACGCGTCTTTCACTTGATCTTTTACCTGCTGGTCAAATGGACCACATTCTCGTAAATATAGCATTACTGCTACGCTTACTACATAGCCCATGATGCTGAAGTGTTCACTTTGTTTTTGTGAATCAACTTGACTACAATGCACTAGCAGCTAATTGTTGCATAGAAGAATTGCGACTGGGAAAATCATTCACTTGCAATTAATTGTCCTTTAAATGAGCCTTTGATTTCAAATTGACATATGCGAACACTAACGACTATTGGGTCTTGTCACAGGTGGTTGTTTTTGGCTTTCACATTTGGTTTTCTATCATAGGTGATTTCAGTTTGTTAATATCTATGTATGTCAGTAGTATCAGCATTTCACAACAATCCGGTTATTTTGCCAATAGGTATGTAAATGTTTATCCAACATTTTTAAAATAAAAAGATACATACAGTGTGTTACGAATGCTACCTATAATGTAATTCTTTCAATTTTACAAATGGATATTCATTCCTATAACATCATAGCTTAGGTTATTGTAACTTTTATTCTAATAGCTATTGTGTTTGTCTTGATTTAATAAAGATTTGTTTTATTAGTATATTTTGGACTTGTTATCTAATTTAATAATCTTTAAATCTAATTTAACAGGTGTTTCACCGTGAATGCTCGAGACATTGATCACAACAACTATTGCATCTACTATTGTAGATGTAGAATTTATAAATATTATCCCTAGTAATGTAAATAAACAACAATCAATCACTATCATATGTAAAAGTGAGCATCGAGTAGTATGTTATTTCCATGATCGTATAAAACATACATTTAGAATCGTTTTAATCAACTGATTTAATCAAATGGTTCATTGCTGTTATATCTTCATTTTATTATACTATATGCGTTGGGCCCGTGCATATTAAGTGACAACTTTTAGATCTTGACTTCCATATTGAAAATTTTGATGTTGCTCAGTTGGAGATCCATAGTTGCTACAAGTATTAAGATTCGGCTGTTCACTCTTCCATTATGATTAATCATCTTAAGGCTACTTCAAAACTTACGGTATTCTTCTGTAATGTATTTTGACCTTGCTCTAAAATGCATGCTTCACCAATAAAGTGATAAACTTTCGCTTCACATCATTAACCCAACTTACATGTTATTGCCTATTTTTGTATTTTCTTGCCATCTCTTCTGCCACAAATGCTTTTATAGCAGAAGTCATGACCGTTGAGATTGAGTTGTTGAACTCTTAAAACATGCATGGATAGTTTTACAACTTCTAATACCAAATGCACGAGAAATTGGTGACACTACGGCCAAAATATTTAATATAGTTACAATCCCTAAAGATCAGTAGCAATTTCGCTGGTTGCCACGGGATGATATAAGCGTTTATGATTGACAAAGGGAAACAATTATGGATTATAGTATAATATATCTTTAATTTTTAATACATCACA
>NW_025886972.1:0-2235 GCF_002878395.1 Capsicum annuum
TTTAACACATTTATGCATTTTTAATTTATGACAATTAATGTATAAATTATTTTCAAATTTTTCAACTACAAAAGGGCCAAAATTATATATGTATTAGAGTCGCTGAGGTTTTGCTAGATTACTAATAAAGATATTTTACTATATTTTAAATAATTTTAATAAATTAAGACTATAAAATTTGAAAGTTTTACTTACTTTGCTTGAGATTTTGTGTCAAATGAAAATATTCAAACACAAACTAATATATATATATATATATATATATATATATATATATATATATGTGTGTCACATGAACAAAAATAGAATGAGTTGATAATCATATGATACCAAATATTTTTTTTTTGGTTAAAGTATTTAAATAAAAAATAAAACAAAAAAAATCAAATATGACTATTATATATATTTATGTGACATCATTAAATTTTTTTAACTTTAGGAATATATATATATATATATATATATATATATTTGTGTCACATAAATAAAAATAGAATGAGATGATAATAATAATTCATATGATATCAAATAATTTTATTTTTGGTTAAAGTATTTAAATTCAAAATTAAAAAAAAAGTGATATATATATATATGTGTGTGTGTGTGTGTGTGTGTTTCACATAAATAAAAATAGAATGAGATGATAATCATATGATACTGAATAATTTTTTTTGGTTAAAGTATTTAAATACAAAATTAAAAAAAAATTTAAAAGTGACCCAAAGCAATTTCCTTAGGCCCAAAAGTTTGCCTAACCCGATTCAGACAATAAAAAATACATGAGATAACTTTACTTTTTTTAAACCACAATTCAGACAATTAAAAATCTGTCGGATAACATTACTATTGGAAAGCAAAAGGCTCCGTCATCTTGAATGTTATTCACATGCAAATTAAATCAAATTCCCCAATATGGATAATCAACATCTTATACACAGAATCACCAGGTAATATAGCATTTCTGCAAATCCTTTATGTGTTGCTGAGTTTAAAGTGAATTTTTAATTTTTATTTATTACTTCTCTTACCTTCAATTAAAAGTTACATTTTAGAGAGAAAGAGGTGTGATTTTAGTGAGTTAAAGCATCAATGTTAAATACTTGTATGTAAAAAAGTGAGATTATCTGAGTTATACCAGAAATTGAACATTTGATGCATGTTAGTTTGGGGCTTTTGACTGAAGGAAAGGTGAAAGCAAGTTGATTTAGAGTTGTTCCAAAATGATTTTTTGGTTGCGATGGATAATTACTATAGTTTCAGATATAATTTGTGTTAGGCATGTTAATATTACCAATTTCGAACGTCTTTTTGTCTAGATGTCAGCTCAGATACATGAATTTGAATTTCTGAATCGAAGCAGGTGGAATGCATGAGTTTTATGTGTATTTCCTACTGAAAGTAATCTTCTCTACATCTTTTAGGGTGTTTTTTGTTTCCAATTGTTGGTTGAATTCATTTGAGTTGTTTATGGTTGTTCTTTATTTTTATTTGGTGTTTTCTTTTGATACAATTATGAATTTTGATAAAAATTTCTTATAGAGGGTATGGTTTTTTCAGCTGATTTGCATCTGTTTATCGTGTTGTTGTGATGTAGTTTTTGTTCTATTTGTTTGAGTCGAGGGTTTGTTGAATTTTCTTCAACTGAAAATGTATTTAGTAAGAATTCAAGTCTATTCTTCGCCTGTTAGCACGAAATATTTTTAATTTTCTTTGTTTTTTTCGTGATGGTAAACTTTCATATAAGAGTTCATATAATGTTGTTTCGACACATAGCTAACTTGTTTTTCCAGGTAGGAAGGTACGTTAGACTCAAATAAATTGCGAGGCAAAATATTCTGTTTTGTAGTGTAAATTCAGTGTGGTTCGGGAGATGAGGTACTGTGCAATAATTTTCTGCCAGTAACTATCACACAACTAATTTCAGAATCACATCGCATAATATTTTCAACTTTTTCAGATTGTAGGAAGCCCATACTTAATGGAATTCATTCCCAGTAGTAGTTATAAGAAAAGTTTGAAGAGGTGTCTTTTCATTGACAAAAGGGTTGGTTTAAACAGTCGCTACTTCTAAACATCCACTACTATAAAATTTCTAGTTAACAAAACTATTGGTAACTATTTAATTTTTTCATGTCGCTTCTAACTCCTTCAGATAATATCCTGCTCTCTTTTAAGTTGAACTTTTCGTTATTATTTTGTAGATACTTTAGCTATATTCTACTTCTGAATTTTCAT
>NW_025886973.1:0-1901 GCF_002878395.1 Capsicum annuum
GGGATCAACTTTAGTTATCGCGATCATGGTCTAAGGGCTGCGATTACGGCTCATCAAGGCTTGGTTAAAGCATGGTGATCACAATAAATTCAATGCAATCATGGGAACTACGATGGAAATAAAGCATTGGTGATCACGATGGAGCTGAAAACATCCCACAGGCAGATTTGTAAATTCCCACAGTAGGTTCCAATCGTAAAAATGACAAAACCCTTTCACCTAGACATATCTATCAACTAGAATTCAAATTTTGGCATTGTAAAACAAAAACCTTACTAAATTGGGAAACATTATTGTAGTTAATTTTCCAATGGATTTTAGTTGAAATTGAAGTTAAATTTGAAGAACACCCTTGCTTACATCTTCAATGGAAGTTTGAATGTAAATTTGGGTATATTTCTTTTCTCAAACTTCATGAGTAGCTAAACATCTATCTTGGGGTTAAGTTGGTATAGGGTGCAAAGGTGTGTGGGATTTGATTTTTCATATATACTTTTTGTTAATGATGTTGGTTTTCACTAATACTTGATTTTTGAATTGAAATTTGTGGGTGAAATCTCCAAATTCCCAAAATACCACATCATCCTTTAAAGAGGGTTGCGGGTATTCATTTAGATCCCATTTCATCTTCAAAAAGGGATATAGGTTACAATTATTTGAGAAGAATAATTGGATGTTAGCTTATTCCTTTACATTGTCTTAGAAATAAGCATGGATCGTGAATTTGCTATGTCTTGAGCATATTCCTAGAAATAGGAATGCCTAATTGAGGTTGTGGGATGATTCATTTTTGACACCCATGAAGTATTTGAAATAATCAATGGGGTGGTATTTTGGTGTTTGGCTGCAAAAATAACATCAAAACCCCAAACCTAGCCTACCCATATATTCATTAACTAATTTTGGTATTTGATTCTCATGTACACATACACTATTTGCCCCTAGGAAGACATAATCCCACTACTATTCTCCTATTGGAATCTTATCAATAATTGTTGCTCTAAATGAGTAGTTCAAGTACTTTTTGTTCAACAATCGTTCCCTTCTTGCCGAATCTTTTCACTCCCTTCATGGAAGAGATCTTTACATAGACATGATCACTAACCTCAAAATCGAGATCTTTTCTATGAACATCTGCATAAGACTTCTGTCAGCTCTGACCATCCCAGAGTCTTTATCAGATTAATTGGACTTTTTATAAGGCGTCGAATACTAATTTAGGACCAATGACTGAGGCCTCACTAACTTCGAACCAACCAATTGGTCATCTACATCTCCTACATTAGAGAGCTTCAAATGGAGTCATCTAAATACTGGAATGATAGTTGTCATTGTATGCAAACTCAATCAAAGACTAGTGGTAATCCCAACTTCCCTTGAAATCAATTAGACACGCCCTTAGAATATCTTCTAAAGTCTGAATGGTCCTTTATTCTTAACCATTTGTCTGAGAATGGAAGGCTGTACTGAGATAAACATGGGTACTGAGACCCTTTTGGAATGCTTTCTAGAAAGGAGAGGTGAACTGGATACCTCTGTCTAAGATAATGGACAACGAAACACCGTGCAATCTGACCAACTCCTTGATATAGAGTTTGGTGTAATTCTCGACTGAATAAGAGGTATGAACTAGAAGAAAATGAGCTGATTTGGTCATTCTATCTATAATGACCCAGGCTGAATAATTTTGATGATGAGTTTAAGGCGAACCCATCACGAAGTCTATGTTCACAACTTCCCACTTCCAAGTAGGAATACTAAACTCCTGCATGGACCCACTAGGCTTCTGATGCTCTATCTTAACTTGCTGACATGTAGAGCAGTTAGCCATAAACTCTACAATGTCTCTCTTCATACCACTCCACCAATAAATTTCTCGTAAGTCATGGTACATCTTTGTG
>NW_025886974.1:0-3308 GCF_002878395.1 Capsicum annuum
TATTCAGCAATAAACACGAAATTCAATCCCCAATTCTCCAAAATACACATTCATCTAAAAATTCTCAAGAACACTCTTAAGGGTTTCAAACTAAAAACCCAAATAAATCAAGATATAGAGATTCGGAATCCCCAATCCACAAGCTTCAAGAAGCACCCATTATTTTCTGAAATAGAGGTGCACAGGTTTTTTCTAAATTCTCATGGGCATAGAAAAATAATGTTTTAGAATGGGGTTTTTGAATCTATGTATATATTCATGCATTAAATGTTTTAACATCATTGTTTTGGTCTTTTGACCTTCCCCAAAGTGATTTGAGAATATGAATGTATGAAACCATGTATTTAAGAATGAATTCTTGTTGAGAGCATGATTTTTGGTGAATTCCCTCTTATTATGAATTTTTCAGATTTCTGATAGCATATGAATTGTTTTGCAATGCATCCTTGAAAAGCACTATATGAAATGATTGTACTCTTGTTATGATTTAAAGGTAGTTTTAAATCACTAAATAGGGAATCTAGCATGAATGTTTAATTTTCATAATGCATGTAATGAAAGAGTGCATGGATTTGCTAAAGGCACTATACCATCATATGTTGATGAAGTTTTTGCATGATTTTGACTTGAGTTTCGAAATGTGAAATCTTCTAAATTATGCTTTAAATGATGATACCAATTAAGAACAATGTCATATCAGACTCAGACTAATAAACATTTCAGACTATCATGATTTTAGACATTCAGAATGTCGCATGTATAGAAAAGGTTAAAAATGGGCATACAGAGATGTTAGGTGGTTCCTTGAAGAGGGCTTGAGTTCAAGCAATTCATTGCCTAAAGTCGTGGTTTGCCGATCCGGGTATATTATTATACGCTGACTTAAGTGTCATTTGGCGTATTAGATTCAGGAACTCCAACCCTTGCGGCATACTCGGGTTGGAGGCTTCCCCGCCGAGTCAATGGCGGATTCCATATCGCCCATGGAATATCAGACTTGTACGGGATACCACCTAACTCAAAAGTAATACACAGATCAGAGTTTGAGATTTACAGATAGGTTACATGTTTTCAGAAGATGCCCATGTGTTTTCAGAAACTATTTTATGCATAATGTTTGATGAAAATTTGCTTCACGTATTATATATATATATATGTTCAATTACTCTATTTTGGATTGCTTCGCGTGCCAGTATATTTGTGTTGACCCCCCTTCCTCCCAGGTACTGAGGCACAGTCTAAGGGTCCAGATCCTCTGTAGAGTCTACAGATAGGGTTGTCTCAGAGTTCAGTTGTTGAGCCTTCTTTGCTTCGGAAGGCCTAGTCATTTAGGTATTTATTTCAGTATGGTTTTTGGTCTGCTGGGGGCCTTGTCCCAGTTATTCAGATAGTATGTCAGTAAAGATTTCGCAGACTGTTGCAGATGTTTATTAAATATTGTTGGGCATGTTTTTAGACCTTTAACTGTTTTAAATTGGTGACCATGTTTCCGTATTATTGTGTCTAATCCGTATTACTTTGATCATATGAATTATGTGCACGATTACCAGATAGACAGAGGGCGCCCCGGTTTGGGTCGTGACATCCAACTACTCCCTTTATTCTTCTGCAACCTCCACTTTCTTGTTCCTTCAACCCACCCTTTCTTCTTCTACGTTCACTCTCCTCCTACCCTTCTATAGCCTAAAAATCCAACCATTTTACTGTCAAGTCCTTTTTTGAGAAGCTTTTAGTAAGGGAGGTGGAGGAGTTTTTCCCCATAAAGTCAATTTGGCTTTCCCCGTAAGGTTAATTTGGATTCCCTGTAAAGCTTTTAGCGAGGGAGGGGGGCAACCCCCACTTTTTAGTAAGGGGGTATAAATGATTTGGGCATTTGGAGTAGCCTCTGGTCCCTTATTTATTTTTGTCAGGTTGTATAGAGGATTGGGTGTGTTTTGTAGAGAGCCATGTCATGCTGTAGGCTCTTTACTTTTTGGTATACTGCTTGTAGACGACCTAGTTTGGACCTGTGATTCATCTTTATGGTAAAGAAACAAGTAAAATAAATGCTATACCTATTATATAATAGACTAAAATGTATAGACCTTTTACAGATACTAAAAATAATAATACTCATACTTAATATAGAGATCTCAAATTTTGATTCCAAAATTAAAATATATGGTTAACTAATAAAGAGATCTCAAATTTAATTCATTTAAATCTTTAAAGAAAGGAATTTGTCAGTTTTTGTTATTAATTACCTTAATTGCATGCATACACAATAACGTAATCTCTATACCTATTTTAATTTTTAAGATGATCTTACTAATTAATAATGAGATCTCAATTTAATTAATTCCAACCTTAAGGAAACCATATATTATTAAAATTGTAACTTTTTACCTAAATTGCATTATATTTAATGCGGGAAAGGAGATAATAGATCCCTTTAAATAACTCTCCTATCCTATCTCTCACATTGATTGGATAAAATATAAGGAATTAAAAAAATTACACTAGTTTTATACACCTAGTTAATCAGAGGCAGACTAGAATTTAAGCACGATGGAACACCTTTGCCTTTAAATATACTTACTGGAAGTGCCAAAATTTGGTGTGCAACTCTTAAAACTTAATGATTATGAGAAAATTCTTAGAAAAATTTAACTTTCTTCGTCTCAAAATAGTTAATATGTTAGCTAAAAAAATATCTCAAAATAGCTTACATGTTTAAAAGATCATGAGATAATTAACCACTTTCTTTCAACTTTACCCTTATCACTAATATATATCTATATCTATATCTATACTACCTTAAAAGCACCAACTTAAAAATCTTAAAGTGAAATTACTAAACTACCCCCAACATAGAAACCCAAGTTTATATATTTAAAAAAAAACAATCGGGAAAACATAAGCGTTGCCTCCAACAGTCACAATGTCAGGAACGCCACTATAAACCATATGAAGCAACTATCCAGCCCCTACGACATCATGCTAGGGAAAGAGTCTTGCCTTCAACGCTCACAATCCGGACGGAAGCCAAAAGGTATTCCTAGTTATTCCTGCTTAAACGCTAGGGAAAGAGTCTTTCCTTCAACGCTCACAATCCAGACGGAAGCCAAAAGGTATTCCTAGTTATTCCTGCTTAATCAAACATACTCACTTTTGTGAAATCTCCAACAAGTTCCTCTGGTATGCTACCAACAAGTTCATGGGGAAACAATTGTTCACTTGATTGTTGTGTAGTGTTTTATCCAATGTACCAATCAGCAGGTTCCCAATCTGGACGGACGCAAAAAGGTATGCGCTGTTACTTCTGCCTA
>NW_025886974.1:6308-13929 GCF_002878395.1 Capsicum annuum
CCCAATCTGGACGGACGCAAAAAGGTATGCGCTGTTACTTCTGCCTAACCAAACATAATCACTTTATAATGCAAACGTTTTGTTCACTGTTAATTTTTTAATTCTTTCACGGATTTCACATCTCGACGATGTTCCGCTGGTATGGTAGCAACAACTTCATGTGAAAAACTGGTGGTTTTAGCCTTGATCTAGAATCTTTAATTCCATTTAATAATCAGATGATTCACAATTCGGATGGACGACAAAAGGTATGCCCTTTTACTACTGCTTAACCAAACATAGTCGCTTTTGAATCAAAACATGTCATTGAATGTTAAATTTTTAATACTTTTATGGACCTCAACTGTCCATCATGTTCCGCTGGTATGGTACATTTTCCGCTCATATTGTAGCAAAAAATTCATGGGGAAACAATTGTTCACAGGGTTGCTGTGGAGTGCTTTATTTAATTTACCAATCAGAAGGTTCTCAATCCAAACAGACGCGTGCTTTATTTAATTTACCAATCAGAAGGTTCTCAATCCAAACAGACGCAAAAAGGTATGGCTACTTCAATTTAATAATCAGAAGGTTCACAATGCAGATGGACACCCAAAGGTATGCCATGTTACTCCTACTTAACAAAACATAGTCGCTCTCGAATGGAAACATGTTCTGCTTAACCAAACATAGTCTCTTTCGAATCAAAACATGTTCTTCACTGTTAAATTTGTAATTCCGGAAGCCAAAAGGTATTCCCAGTTATTACTGCTTAATCAAACATACTCACTTTTGTGAAATCCCAACAAGTTCCTCTGGTATGCTACCAACAAGTTTTCGGGGAAACAATTGTTCACAGGATTGTTGTGGAGTATTTTTTTTTAACAGTTGTTCACTGGATTGTTGTGTAGTGTTTGATTCAATGTACCAATCAGCAGGTTCCCAATCCGTACAGACGCAATAAAGTATGCGTTGTTACTTCTGCCTAACCAAACATAATCACTTTCTAATGCAAATGTTTTGTTCACTATTAATTTTTTAATTCTTTTATGGATGTCACATCTCGACATGTTCCGCTGGTATGGTAGCAACAAGTTCGTGGGAAAAACTGGTGGTTTCAGCCTTGATCTGGAATCTTTAAATCCATTTAATAATCAGATAATTCATAATTCGGACGGACGGCAAAAGATATGCCCTTTTACTACTGCTTAACCAAACATAGTCGCTTTTGAATCAAAACATGTCATTGAATGTTAAATTTTTAATACTTTTATGGACCTCAACTATCCATCATGTTCCGCTGGTATGGTACATGTTCCGCTCATATTGTAGCAAAAAATTCATGGGGAAACAATTGTTCACAGGGTTGCTGTGGAGTGCTTTATTTAATTTACCAATCAGCAGGTTCCCAATCCAAACCGATTCAAAAAGCTATGCCTACTTCAATTTAATAATCAGAAGGTTCACAATGCAGATGGCCGCCCAAAGGTATGCCCTGTTACTCCTGCTTAACAAAACATAGTCGTTCTTGAATGAAAATATGTTTTGCTTAACCAAACATAGTCCCTTTTGAATCAAAACATGTTCTTCACTGTTAAATTTGTAATTCATTTATGGACGTCAAATCTCCAACATGTTCCGCTGGTATGGTAGCAACAACTTCATTATGAAAACAGATATTTGCATACCGAAATCCAAGTGACTATACTAATAAGCTGTCAGTTGTTTTATGTGATTACAGTAACAATATGTGCCTACGAATCATTCCTTATCGTTCTCATAGAGTCAATAAGGCTAATGTATAAACTAAGGATTTTATGAAAAGTTTTAGTATGAATAAAAAATATGTTACAAGTAATGCAACCTTCCTTATTTCTACCTCCTTTAGGACTAAATGATTTGATCCATTAAGATTCCACTATGCTCACATGAAGTAATATGTTTACATATCCTTATCTCTCTTATGCTCACATGTTTCCAGCCCTAAGACATCACACCAGGGAAGAGTCTTGCCTTCAAGTCTCACAATCCGGACGTTTGCCAAAAGGTATGCCCTTTTCATATATATACGACATCTCACTTCTGTTACACTGTTTACATAATGTCAATATATGTGTCATTTGTAAAGTTAAGCTATCCACAATTTTTCTATAGGTCACGAGAAGGTTTTAAAATGATAATATTTTTACATATCCTTATCTCTCTTATGCCCACATGTTTCCATCCCTACGACATCACGCAAGGGGAGAGTCCTGCCTTCAAGTCTCACAATTCGGACGTTTGCCAAAAGGTATGCCTTGTTCATATGTATACGACATCTCACTTCTGTTACACGTTTTTACATAATGTCAAACTTTACAGGTGAACAATTAAGCTTTATGCATATAAATACCTAAGTC
Organism: Capsicum annuum; assembly: GCF_002878395.1. Classification (NCBI taxonomy): domain Eukaryota; kingdom Viridiplantae; phylum Streptophyta; class Magnoliopsida; order Solanales; family Solanaceae; genus Capsicum; species Capsicum annuum. The sequence goes on from NW_025886974.1 coordinate 8,687, forward strand.
CATACTATCGACATACGCCAAATAAGAGAAAGGCCTATTTATATGTTCACATGATAGTACACAATTATATGACTTCCAGTTACGGCCAAAGTCGGATGTGTACGTTTATTTGCCCTTTTCATGTTGTTATACAAGTTGAGAGGCCCTGTAAGACATGTATATCTATTTCTGATACGCTGGCATCTTTTGGAAAATCCTATTTATAGATGAAAATTAGCTTCACAAATTTGGGACTTTAATCTAAGAAAGGCCAGTTTCAGTTTCATTGCCAAGAAAAACAACTATTGCATTATGATGTAGAGAAATTGAGAATACAAACACAACAAAGATTGCAAGAAAGGTGTGTAAATTAACACTCGCTAGGAAAATTTACGTTTTCATAATTTGTCAACTTAAAATGGATCCCGCACTCCTTAATGCTGGAAGTTTCTGCTAGAGAACGGCCCGCACGAGTTATACTAATTTAAGCCGCCAAATTTTTCTTTGGTTATAGCATCAAAGAGTACATCGATTCAACCTTTGTAAAGGTATGAACTCTAATTACAACAACTTATAGTAACTAATTATTCATTTTTTAAGTTATTATGACTAACATATCCAATTTTTCCTATTTATTACAGAAGGAAGAAAGTAAGAACTACCGCAAGTTGAATAGGAAGATTCAGATGGCGTCTGTCCATTTACATTTTGCCCCAAAATAAAGTTAAAGAATACCAACAGTCTAAAAGATGTTTTAATTGTAATGCATATTTTATGAAGCATATAATGTATTTGTGTCCAGGCAAGTATATTAAAGTATATTAGCAGAATCAATTGTAATTTATGTACATTCAAGTACCAACGAAGATTTTTAGAAGCTCGCAGTCCTCCAAATTTGTACATTACAACTGCTATGAACCACTAGCATCCATATATTTCTTGCTTAAGATTAAAGGTCATCATCAATATCAAATTATTTTTAGTTAAACCTTCTCCTTCAACCACATATGTGTACAAGAGGATCTTGTATACTAATGCATTACCAATGCCATGCCGTAATCTATTGCCCACCATCGATTCTACTGTATCAATGAGACCTTAGAATGTGTAATTAGTGGGGACCACAACTCGAATTATACTGGAATAGAAATACTACATCCACAATGAACAATAAAAAGCAGTAATTACGAGCAGGGGATGATATTAGGAGTAATAAGCGAGATGAGACACAACAGAAAGTAAGCGTTTGACATAATCCCCATCACTGTTAATTTTTAAATTCTTTTACGGATGTCACATCTCAATGATGTTCCGCTGGTATGGTAGCAACAAGTTAATGTGAAAAACTGGTGGTTTCAGCCTTGATCTGGAATCGTTAATTCCATTTAATAATCAGATGATTCACAATTCGGACGGACGGCAAAAGGTATGCCCTTTTACTACTGCTTAACCAAACATAGTCGCTTTCGAATCAAAACATGTCATTGAATGTTGAATTTTTAATACTTTTATGGACCTCAACTCTCCATCATGTTCCGCTCATATTGTAGCAAAAAATTCATGGGGAAACAATTGTTCACAGGGTTACTGTGGAGTATTTTATTTAATTTACCAATCAGCAGGTTCCCAATCCAAACAGACGCAAAAAGGCATGCCTACTTCAATTTAATAATTAGAAGGTTCACAATGCAGATGGACGCCCAAAGGTATGCCATGTTACTCCTACTTAACAAAACGTAGTCGCTCTCGAATGAAAACATGTTCTGCTTAACCAAACATTGTCCCTTTTGAATCAAAACATGTTCTTCACTGTTAAATTTGTAATTACGGAAGCCAAAAGGTATTCCCAGTTATTCCTGCTTAATCAAACATACTCACTTTTGTGAAATCTCCAACAAGTTCCTCTAGTATGCTACCAATAAGTTTTCGGGGAAATAATTGTTGACAGAATTGTTGTGGAGTGTTTTTTTCTAACAGTTGTTCACGAGATTGTTGTGTAGTGTTTTATTCAATGTACCAATCAGCAGGTTCCCAATCTGAACAGATGAAAAAAAAGTATGCACTATTAGTTCTGCCTAACCAAACATAATCACTTTCTAATGCGAACGTTTTGTTCACTGTTAATTATTTAATTCTTTTATGGATGTCACATCTCGACATGTTCCGCTGGTATGGTAACAACAACTTCATGGGAAAAATAGGTGGTTTCAGCCTTCATCTGAAATCTTTAAATCCATTTAATAATCAGACGATTCACAATTCGTATGGACGGCAAAAGGTATGCCCTTTTACTACTGCTTAACCAAACATAGTCGGTTTCGAATCAAAATATGTCATTGAATGTTAAATTTTTAATACTTTTATGGACCTCAACTCTCCATCATGTTCCGCTCGTATGGTTCATGTTCCGCTCATATTGTAGTAAAAAATTCATGGGGAAACAATTGTTCACAGGGTTGCTGTGGAGTGCTTTGTGTAATTTACCAATCAGCAGGTTCCCAATCCAAACCGATGCAAAAAGGTATGCCTACTTCAATTTAATAATTAGAAGGTTCACAATGCAGATGGCCGCCCAAAGGTATTCCCTGTTACTCCTGCTTAACAAAACATAGTCTCTCTTGAATGAAAACATGTTCTGCTTAACCAAACTGTAACACCCCGTACTTAATTACGTGCATTAGTCATTGTTATATGTGTTGGGGTATATGTATTGATCCTAAGTTAGGTATATATGAGTTTAAGTATGAGTATTGATTATTTTGAGATGGTTTCAAGTGTATAGTTTGATTATAGGTGTATAGGAATCGACTTTATTTATATCGGAATTTTCCCGTCGATGGTTCCATACGAAGGTTATTGAATAAGCTTTCCAACGATATAAAGATTTCCAAAAACGGATAAGTTTCGGATATAAGCGAGCTCGTTCGAAACTTTAAAACGGTGGCCGGGATGTGAACAGTAAAATGTGCAGGAAACTACTGAGGCCTGCCAGTTTTTTGGGTCAACTTTGAACGATCATAACTCCCTCAATATAATGAACTGGTTGATCTACCATATATCAAAAGAAAGATCTTTGAGTCTTCTTTCCAATGAAATTGGTTTCATCCAAATCCAACATCTGAGTAAGGAGTTATACTCGTTTTACTTCAGCCTCTCAAAACAGATTTTTAGGGTTAACTTCAAACGATCATAACTACTTGTACAGGACGAACTGGATGGATTAATTTATATGAAATGAAAGAACTTTGAATTATCTTTCTAACGATACCAATTTCACCCAAATCCGATATCGGAGCAAAGAGTTATGGCCGATTTACTTTAGCCTATCAAAACAGTCCACCATGGACAGATTCGGATTTACTTAAATTTTTAAGGGCAATATGGTCATTTTCCATCACCTCATGGACGAAAATTGGTCATTATATACATATAATTAGTCTCATATCCATCAATTATCATCAAGTTATTGAAACTAAGAAACCCTAGCCAAATTTCAACTCCAAATATCTTGTGATTCAACCGTAGAAAATCCAAATTGATTCCGTAGTTGTGTTCACCGTCTCAAGGGCTTCGAGAAGCACCCCTTATTTGTGCCAACAGGACTTCGAAATCAAAAGGGCCATTTTTTTGGTAAGGATGTAAATTATGTTGGTGTTATTTATATGGATATGTATATATATATATATATGCATGTGAGCATAAGAAGTATGTTATTTGATTGTTGTTGAAAGATGATTGGAAATGATGTTGGATTATTCTTGTGCATGGTTGGATTATGTTAAATTGTGAAGGAATTTGGGGTGATGATGTAGTATTGATGATGTGGTATTGAAATGATGATTATATATATATACACACATAAACCTATTGTTCAAGTTGGTTTTTGGAATGTTTTGCAAATATTGGTAGTATGGAATTATGGAAGAGAATTGTGGTGTTGGGTTGCTAATACTAGATGCTAAACATTTCATTGTAGATAAGTGATTTGTAAAGGCGGGAAGTTGTGTTGAATTGGTATCTGAATCTACAACGAGGTATGTAAAGCATACTCTAACAATGTTCTTTGGCATGAAAACACCAATGTTCCATCAAGTAAGATTCCGAGGTTGTCCAAAAACATGTATTGTTCTACGTTACCAACGAAGTTGTTTCCATCCTATAAAGTGTCAAAATGTTCATTGATATACCAAAAGGCTCTTATTTCATTGTTGTGATATTGATGATTCTGAAACATATTGTTGATGTACCAATGAGTCTTTATTACATCGTTATTGTATAGAAGGTCTATTACTTGGTTCCTATTGATGTATCATTGTTTCAAGGTATCAAAAATGTGGTGACGACCGAAATAACAATCTCAAAGATTAATTGAACTAAGTGATGAAAGTTCTCTCTTATCGGGTGGTATCCCAGGGGCATAAGCCTAGCATGGGTCGATCCCTATTTATGTGTTTATGGGTGGTATCCCAGGGGCATAAGCCTAGCATGGGTCGATCCCAGTTGATATGTACTGGAGGCATCCTAATGGTCACAGTACAGTACAGTAATGATTACAAAGACGATAAGAACAAAGGTAAAGTGATTGAATAAATACAATGTACAGGTTGTCACAAGTTCTAGTAAGTATGGTCCACTCCTATTACGACTTATCCACTTGTTTCTGATTTCTATTGAGCTCCTATATCATATGTGATTATTTACAGCTTTATATACTCAGTACATATTTCGTACTGACGTCCCTCACGGGGGACCTGCATTTCATGCTGCAGGCACAGGTACCTCAACTCATACACCGCACAAGTAGGAGCCAGGTCATACAGCTATTGTTGGTGAGCTCCAGTTTGCTTCGGAGCTTTCCGAGTCGGTTCCTTATGTTTTGTTATTGTACATGAGTCACGTGTGGGCGGGGGTTTGTCCCGACCCTAGTTATGTCATGTATATCCTAGAGGCTATGTAGACATAAGGAAGGGTAAAGTCATGGAAGTTTATATAGTAACGTTATATTTGTATATGTGGTGGCCCCGACGGCCAAGTATTATATATATATATTTGTGCGTGTTGTGCTGATACAGGTAATTAGACCTTTCTATATGCAACGAAGTGCTGTCCAATTTTTTTGGTGACATGTAAGTGAAAGTACAGGTATTTGAACGGGTTCTCCCGGGCCTTCTCGGCTTCGGGTGCCAGTCCGGCCCGATGGGATTTTGGGGCGTGACACAAACATAGTCCCTTTTGAATCAAAACATGTTCTTCACTATTAAATT
>NW_025886975.1:0-2231 GCF_002878395.1 Capsicum annuum
AGAAGAATAGGCTCCATCAAACACTATTCTGAAACGTAAGGTAAAGAGAGATAAACAATTCAGTGCTTCCGCTAATTTCTGTCAACAAGGAAAACTAATGGAGAATTCTGGTATGTTCCTGACTGGCTTATTGTTATATTATTATGTGAAAATCATTAAGTTCAATGTTCCTGAATAATTGATAGAATTACATAATCTGTTAAATCCTTACATGTGGTATCAGAGTAAGGTTTTCGGAACTAGTGATTTTTCATTAAAATTAATGTTTCTCCAAATCTTGTGAATTTTAATTATGTTAGAAATTTCACAATTACTGAATAGAGAAATTTGCATATTAAGAATAGAAACAATCGATGTATGTTTCCGTACTTAAAGTGATGATTTGTATCCATATGTAATGTGAATATATGGTTCCGTACTAATGTAAGTATATGCCCGACGAGAATTTTTATTCAGTAAACTTGAAAAGGAGTAAAATACTGTATGTTCACAATTTTGTAATTTCAGAATGATGCCTTGGGCCTCATAATTTACATGCAGATAGCCTATTAAGAAAGTAACCCAAGATTTGACTTCCTAGAAGATTTGCTACTCACGTGATTCCTTGTTTCACAAATTAAATAAATAAATGAATTTACTGAAGTAGGAATATTTTCTGTTTTATGCGGAGAATTTTGGTCCTGGTGGAGTTTTTATTTAAATAGTGCCCATTTTATTTTCTCTTTTATATTATAATTGTGATATTATTTTGGAATCATATATATAATATTCGTTAATCACCAAAGTGGTCGAGTCTTTATGAAATTAATTCAAAAAATAAAGGTTAAAGTTTAAATTAATTACCCATTAATCTTGTTGCTTATAACTGATCTAACAATTATGGATAAATTAAAAATTTTGGTTATAAGACATTTGTGGATCACCCAAAGGTTGACCAATAAATATTAAGGAGATAATTTTGATATATCGTTAATTTTATTTAATGATCCAAAGATAATAAATATTATTAATTGATGCATTAAATATTATTGATTTATGTTAAATATATTTTAAGCATCATTATGTTTAAAATTGTATTTTGATGGTTCGCCCAAAGGAGAACATCAATATACATTTGAGCTAGCCATTTCTGAATTTGATAATGTGTTTAAACTCGTAACTCAAAGTATTAATAAATGAGCACGTTTTACTTGCAGCATTTGCCCTTCAATTGCACTCTGCCTCTGTTACGACTTTTAGCGGACTTAACTTTTCAGATTGGTGCGAACAGATCAATTTGGGGTTTTAGATCTTGATGTTGCACTTTACTCTGAAAAGCCAACTGCTATTACTGAAGCTAGCAGTGATGAAGAAAAGTCCCATTATAAGCATTGGGATCTGTCTAACAGATTAGGCTTAATGTTCATGCGAATGAATATTGCGGGCAACATTAAGACTACTCTTCCCAAAACTGGAAGTGCAAAAGAACTTCTGAAACTTGTGGAAGAGTCTTCCCAAACTACTGATAAGTCTCTTTATAGGACACTAATGGGTACTTTGACCATCATGAAGTTTGATGGTTTACGTACTATGCATGAGCATGTCTTTGAAATGACAAACATAGCAACAAAACTTAAGTCTTTAGGAATGGAAGTGGAACAGAATTTCCTTATGTAGTTCATCATCAACTCATTACCATCTGAGTAGGGTCCTTTCCAAATGAACTACAACACCATGAAAGACAAATGGAATGTGCATGAATTGCATTGTATGCTAGTTCAAGAGGAAACGAGGTTGAAGAATCAAGGAACCCATTTCATTAATTATATAAATCATCAAAGAGCTGTAAAGAAAGAAAACAAGCATGGTATAGGACAACAGAATTAACTTAATGTTAATGAGTCCTCATATCAAGTACGTAAGAAAGGAAACAAGTATGGAAAGTGTCAGTTCTGTGGAAAATATGGACACTTTCAGAAAGATTGCCTGAAACGTAAGGCATGGTTTGAGAAGAAAGGTAAGCCTTGTGCTTTTACATGTCTCGAATCAAATTTAACTCAAGTTCCTTATAATACTTGGTTGACTTTGGTTGTACTGTTCATGTTTCCAAAACTATGCAGGGATTCCTTACAATCCAAACCATAAAAAAGAATGAAAGATTTGTTTACATGGGGAATAGAGTGAAGGCTCCAGTTGAAGCTGTCTGGACTTATCATCTGATTCTCGATACTGGGCGTCACTTAGATTTAGTT
>NW_025886976.1:0-2101 GCF_002878395.1 Capsicum annuum
TACCATTTTCCCATATCATATTTATTTAAAAAATTTGAAGGAACTTTTAATTGTTGAATAAACATACCGAGAATTTTTATTATAAGATGAAAAAAAAAGTCATCTATTGGGAGAAGTTTAAAAGCCTTGTTGGCAGTATCATTTTTTTTGATGTATTTTATTTGTTTCTTTGTTGTTGATGCTGTTATTGATGTTTTTGGTGGGGCTGGCATTGTTGGAACTTGTGGTGTGGTGTTGTTGGTGGGTTTGGCATTGTTGAAACTTGTGATGTGGTGTGGTTTAGACGGTGGGTGCTTCTTATCTTAAAAATAGTGGAGTCCGAACAATTAACACAAGGAGTAAGGAAGAAAAAAATAAAAAGTTTAAAGTGAATAAGAAGAGAAGAGTTGGTTACCAAAATTTAACAAATATGTACTGAGTGAGAATTGAACTCAAGACCAAAACAAATAAATAGCCTTAAGCACCCATAAACAACAACTAGGCTAACCAAACAACTCTTACTATGAGTGCTCAATGATTAGATTATATACATTTTTTTTCTTTATTTCCACATACATATATAAAGTTTGATACGAGTTCAGTCTGTGCTCGCGCACCCGGAGGACTCCATGTGGGTCCGTCCCTTGTTGTTGATGGTGTTGGAACATAGGATGTATGCTTCTTTGTAGTTGATGATGTTGTTGGAACAAATGTTGTTATTTTCTTTATTGTTGATATTTTTTATTTGTTGTTTGTAGTTTATGTTGTTGTTGATGTTGCAATAGACGGAGCAACTAATGAAACAAATCAAACCACCAGCAAGGCTGCTATGTATTCCAACAGACTCCATATATGTTGCATCAGACTCCATATCTGATGCAACAAACTCTATATCTGACGCAAACTATCCGAGATTTATGTGTTGTGTGTGGTGTGCTACTTAAATAAAACTGGTGACTTTATTAATATGTAAATTAAAAAAACAGATCTAAATACAACATTTTATCTTTTTGTTGTATTTTTGAAAGAAACAGATTGGTAATATGTTGCAAAATATATTTCACCTTTCAGATAACTTACAACATATGGACAATCTGTTGCAACAGATGTATATATCAATTTTCTTTTCCATCAGTTATGGCGTCTGTTGTAACTTGCTAATCATCTGTTTATTCAATTTTATCGAGAACAATAGATTTTTCTAAACACTTCTTGGCCAAACTCAATTTTTGCTCTTGGACTGCTTCTCTTTTTTTCTTTACATCCTTCAAGCTGGCCTTCAAATTCAATTTTTGCCCTCAATCCAATAGCAAAAATTTAGTTTGGTTGAAGGATGCAAAGAAAAAAAGAGAAGCAATCCAAGAGCAAAAATTGAATTTGGCCAAGAAGTGTTTAGAAAAATCGATTTCTCTCAATGAAATTGAATAAACAAATGACTAGCAAGTCGCAACAGATGCCACAGCTAAAGGAAAAGCAAACTGATATATCCATCTGTTGCAACAGATTGTCCATATGTTGTAAGTTATCTGACAGGTGGAATATATCTTGCAATAGATTACCAATCTTTATCTTTTGAAAATACAATAAAAAGATAAAATGTTGTATTTAGATCTGTTTTTTTCTAATTTACTTATTAATAAAGTCACCAGTATTATTTAAGTAACACACACAACACATAAATTCCGGATAGTTTCAGCAATATTGCATTAAATCCCAAAATTTTGAATTGTGATACATATGTTAAGCAGTGATACATATAGCATATGTATCACTAGTAAATATGAATCCGGGATTTTATGTAATTTTTTAAAAAATTAAAGGATACTGTGTAATATGGTGTCTTAAATATGGGATTTGTGTAATTTCTCCTTTTAAGGGATATGAACAGTCGTGGCTTTTTGTTTGACTAAGTCCAGTCCCTTCCAATTCTCAATCATTTTATAAATAGGTCTCTTCGCCTCCTCACTCACTCTCACTCACTCTCATTCATTCTACTATACTTACAATACTAATATGTCAGATCCAGATTCGTACAAGAAGGCTCATATCGAGTCCTTGCAGGAATTTCAAAGGCAGTTTGATAAACTCCAGAGGGATTTGGCCGACTTCCGAGTAAGGCTGA
>NW_025886976.1:2201-2779 GCF_002878395.1 Capsicum annuum
AATAATAATTAGGTTATGTTTTTTCTTTCTTTTAGCGTATGTATTTCCCTTTTTTATATCCGATCTACCTATAAGGGATTCAAAAAACTCCATGTATATGTTTGGTTTGGTTTGGTTTGGTCGATTTTGAATTTTTAATTCTTATTCAATATTTAATTATCATTCTATTTATTCCCTATTCAAAACATGTGGGTGGTTGGAGTTAGGGATGCGGTCATGATGAGAAATTCTCCTAAAAATGGTTCGTTAATAAATAATAAAGAACTAAATGATATTATAATTGTAAAAGAAAGATTATTTAATTTTAAAAGAGTCACAACATTGGATTAATTTAATTAAGATATATATATGATGATATGATTTTTAAGAAAAAAGTTAATGAATAGTCGTGACTGTGACTTTTGTCTAAATACATTCAACAACCAAACAAAAACAAAAAATGTTTCTTATGCATCAAATTCCCCATCTGTTGCGACTTATAAATCAGTTAGAAGAAATCAAAAAAGCTCCTTAAACAGATGGTCGATTTATAGCAACAGATGGTATATTTGTTGAAACGGATGGGTTATCTGATGCAA
>NW_025886977.1:0-4258 GCF_002878395.1 Capsicum annuum
ATTTTATGAATATTATTGATTGGATTAATTTTCATTTTTATCTTCTTAACTTAAGATGTTTTATTAATTTATATTTAAATTAGATATTATCATAATTAAATTATCTAGTGTTCTAGGTTCCTCATTAGTATTATGTAATTTTTTGTATTCTAGGTATAAACTATATATTTTATTTTCAATTTCTTTTAATGATTTATTCTTTTCGTAAGATGTATCCATTAATTTATGTAATTGTTAAATGTCTTATAGTAATGTTCATTAACTGTTTTTCTTCGTTCTTGTATCTTTTATTTCCGTATATCTTATTAACATTTTTAATTTTACTGATATTCATATTTTGGGGGGTGATTAAATCATAGTTGATTAAATGTTTTGGATAATATTCTTTAGCTTTTTCTCTTAGTTTTTGTAAGTCTTCTATATTATTTTTAAGATATTCTAAATATTCTATATCTTTTGTTTTAAAATATTAAATTAAATTTGTTTTTATAAGGTTTTCTGTTAATCTTATTTCTTTCATTTCTTGTTTTCAATATTTTAGATATTCGTAGTTTATCATTTTATTTATCTAAAGTAAATGTATAATACTCTATTCTACTTGTAATACATTTAATATCTTGTTTGAGGTTATTAATACTACTAACTATTTTTTCTTGTTCTTTTCTTAATAATTTTTTTTAAACTATCTAAACTTTTATCTTTGTTTATTTCTAAATTTTCCAAGGCTTCGTCTATCCATTTTAATTTTTCTATTAGATTTTTCATTATTTCTATAATTTGTTTCCTATAATTAATTTCTTGACGTAAGTCTTTTTGGTTTGCTCTAATTTTCTTAATATATTCTGACATTTTTAGTCTGTATAATATTCTCTGAATCTAAATAATATTGATGTTCATAATATATGCGTAAGTTTTCTATACTATTTATAATTCTTCCTCTTCATAATCTTTTAATTTTTCTCATATTATTTTCTTTATGTCAATAATTTCGTATCTCTAAGTATATTTTAAACAAGTATTTTAATAGCATCTGTCATTTAGGCTTGATTAAATACTTTTTCATAATATTTACTAGTTGTTTGTTTTAATCTAAATAATTTATATGTGGGTATAATTTCTCTAAAAACGGCATTCCTAAAAGTATATCTTTTGATGTTAGTTCATAATTATAAATTTCTTCTATTGTTAATATTTTATCTCATACTTGTGTTTTTACATTTTAGCTTTATAAGTAATTAAGCTTCCTTCGCTATTAAATCCTTTAACTATTATCGGTATTTTTAATTTATTCCATTTACTTTCTGGTAAATAATTATATCTACATAAATTAGCTTCTGCTCCTGTATCTATCATAGGCGTATAATATCTACTGTAATACCCTTCTACTACTATCTTCATTAATACATATATTTTCATATCATGTTAAAGTTCTTCTTAAAAATAATTTCTCTCTGTTATATGTTATAGATAATTGTGTATGCTCTATATTATATGGTTTTACTTGTTCTAACCATTTTATTCCTAATATTATGTCTGCTTGTTGCATTTCTTCCTTTATTTCAAATTTTATTTTTATTTTTCTAACTCCTATTGTTATTTTTTTTTCTACTATATTTTTAGTGTTTATTAAGATTTTTGGTAGATCTGGCATATATTATGTTCAGATTTTATTTCCTCATTTTTTACTAGATATCTTGCTATATAATTTTCTTCTTGTCCTGTATTTAAGAGTATTAAATATTCTTTTTTATTTATTGTTCCTGTTATGTAATATTGGTTTAAATTAGTTGTTGAACTTGTTTCATAACTTGTTCTTTTTTATGAACTTGATGATTCTGGGTTTTCATAAGTTATTCTTTTTGTTGTACTTATTCTATTATTTATTATTTCTAAATTTTCTTTTATATCTATGTCTCTATAACTATAATTATTATTATTAATTATTTTTACAAATTATTCGAAATGACTTTCTATTTGTATTTTGTTAATTTTATTTTTTCCCATTATTTTATGTTTGTTGTTAATATATATAGATTCTTACATCTTGCTGTAAATATTTTATTTTCTGGGGTTAGTTCTATTCTTAATATTTTTCAATATAATACTAATGATTTATCTATATTTTTATCTGTTATTGCTACTGAATAATTTGCATTTATTATAAATTTAAATTTTTGGTATATTAGATTTCCTTTTATGGCAGTTATTATATTTTTTTCTATTGGTTTTGTAATTCTATCATCTGCTAGGTATAATTCTATTGGTGTATCTAATCCTTCTCTAAAACATGTTTTTATCAATATCTTTGTTCCTTCAAGGTGTATATATTTTATTGGGTCTTTAATTTTTATGGAGTTTATTTCATTATTAATTATTATTCTTGTTACTAATCTTATACTAGCTCTTCCTTTTACATATCTACAATCTATTACATGTTCTTTTTGGCTTACTACGCATTATTCTTCTTTTCTTCAACTAAATATATTTTTTATTGTTGATATTTTAAATATTTTTTCTATACTAAAGTCTAACTCTTTTCCTTTTATTTCATCAAATATATTAATATCAAATATTATTTTTTAATCTATTCTTTTGTCATTTAAATATTCTTCTTTTGTTATTATTTTTATATCTTCTTCAGTTATTTGGTTCATTTATATATCTTCTTCAGTCATTTGATTCATCTAATTCATAATCTATTTCATTATCTGTTTCATTTTCCGAAATTTCATATATACTATCCTCACTTTCTAATTCATAATCTACATAATCTATCTGCATATATTCTGTATTTTCTATTTTTATTTCTGATATTTGTTTAGATTTTGGATTTTTAGGTAATTTACAATCTCTAGCTAAATGTTCTAATTTTCCGCAATTATAATAAGTACATTCTTTTATAGATTTCTTTTCCCTATATGGTCTTTTATGTTTATAATTTTTCACATAATATATTTTTCTTGGTTTCGTATATTTATATTTTGATTATTTGTATTTCTTATATTTCTTATATCTTTTTCTTTTCTTATAATATCTTTCTTCGCATTCAAATTGAGGTGCTATTTTATCTTTGTAACATGTTAAATTTCTTATTAATATTTTTTTTATTTTTATTTCTTCTCTATATTTTTCACATAGGTTTCTATACCATTGTTATAAAAATTTTATTCTTGCTCCTAGAGTACTACTATTTTTGCTTCATCCCAAATTTTTATTATTTTTGAACTAAATGGTTCAGGTAATTTATTAAAATATAATTTTCTTATTTCTTTACTTTCTTCTGTATTATATATTCCTTTATAATAATATTCTTTAAATGCACATGTATATTCATCTATGTAACACATATTACATATTGTTAATTTTAACATTAAATTTCTATTTGTATCTTTCTCTTCATTTTGTTCTTCTTCTATTGTTGTTGTGCTGCTAAATTCATCATTTATAACTATTTCATATTTTTTTAAAAATTCTATAGGCGTTAATTTAATTGTAGTTGTTGATGATTTTTCTTCTGTAGATTTGTCAGTTCTTAATACTCTTTTACTATTTTCAGTTAGATTTGAAAACCATAATTTCATTGTTTCTATTAGTGTTCTTTCTATATATTCTGGTGCATCTGTTACACTTATATTATTATCAAATAATTATTTTATCATATATCCTATCCATAATTGTATTATTTTTTCTGTATCTATTACACAATCTAAGTCTAAAAAGTTATAATTTTTATTAACTATTTATTTTGGAGTCCATTTGTCATATTTATTCTTTAGATTATATCTTTTAAACTTATTCTTATAATATGTAAGTTTTCTTATTTCTGATGTTCTATGTATTATATTTTCATCTTCTTTTTTATCAAGAGTGTTTATTTCCATATTTATATTTTCTAAGTTTTCTTCATTAATTACTTCTTATTTTTCATTGATTTTTAAATTTTTTGTATTTGTTAAGATTTCTGTATATGCTTTACTATCTTTTCGAATCATAATTATCTGTTTCTTTAACATCTATTGTATTAATTTCTAATTCCTTGGTTTCTATTTCTTTATTTTTTATTTTTAATTTTTATTTAAATTGATTTATTTTATTTAATAATTTTTGTTCTTTATTTTTTTCTTCTTTTTCTTTCTATCTTTTTTATACAAATCTTTCAGTATTTGTAGTTCTTTTTTCAATTTAGCAATCCTACTATTTTTAGTTTCTTTTATTTTTTGTATTTCTTCTTTAGTTTGTTGTTTTATTTTTTCTATTT
>NW_025886977.1:4358-13537 GCF_002878395.1 Capsicum annuum
AACTTATCTTATAATTTTAATTCTTCTTTTTCTAACATTAAATATAAATATTCACCTATTTTCTTATACCTTCTTCTTAGATTAGAAAATACTATTTTTATTTTTAATCCTTCATGATTTTCATATATTTTTCATCTATTATAAATTTTTCTTTGTTCATTTTTATTTAATTCTTAATAAATCATGTTGGTATGTATATTCTAGACTATCTATTGTTGATTTAAAATTTGATATTTCTTCTTTTTGTGCATTTATTGAGTTTTTACTAACTCCGACAATTATATTATACTGTAGTCTATTTATTCTTATTTTTAATTCTTTACGTTTTTCAGATATTATTTGTTTTAATTCTTTATATTTTGGTAATTTTTGTACATTATTCATCTAAATAATATTTTTGGGGAATATCTAAATCTAGTTTGATAAAAAATGTCATAATTAATAAATTAATCAAATAATAAATTAATCAAATAAATTTAAATATATACTACTTCCGTAACTTTGAACAACATAGACTCTGATACCAATTGTAGGGGGTACGGATTTAGGCGTGTTAACTTTACTAGATAATAAATAGTTATTAGGTAATAAATATTTATTCTTATATAATATATTTTGTGAATATTATTGATTAGATTAATTTTCATTTTTATCTTCTTGACTTAAGATATTTTATTAATTTATATTCTAAATTAGATATTATCGTAATCAAATTATCAAGTGTTCTAGGATCCTCGTTAGTATTATGTAATCTTTTGTATTCTAGGTATAAACTATATATTTTATTTTCGATTTCTTTTAATGATTTATTCATTTCGTAAGATGTATCCATTAATTTATGTAATTGTTAAATGCTTTATAGTAATGTTCATTAACTATTTTTCTTCGTTCTTGTATCTTTTATTTCCGTACATCTTATTAACATTTTTAATTTTACTGATATTCATATTTTGGGGGGGGGGGGGGGTGATTAAATGACAGTTGATTAAATACTTTGCTATTATATTCGTTAACTTTTTCTCTTAATTTTTGTAAGTCTTGTCTGTTATTTTTAAGATATTCTAAATATTCTATATCTTTTGTTTAAAATATTCAATTAACTTTGTTTTTATAAGGTTTTTTGTTAATCTTATTTTTCCATTTCTTGTTTTCAATATTTTAGATATTCGTAGTTTATCATTTTATTCTCCTAAAGTAAATGTAAAATAATCTATTCTATTTGTACTATATTTAATATCTTATTTGAGGTTATTAATACTACTAACTATTTTTTCTTGTTTTCTTCTTAATGAATTTTTTTTAATCTATCTAAACTTTTATCTTTGCTTTTTTCTAAATTTTTCAAGGTTTTGTCTATTCATTTTAATATTTCTATTAGATTTTTCATTATTTCTCTAATTTGATTTCTATAATTAATTTCTTTATGTAGGTCTTCTTAGTTTGCTCTAATTTTCTTAATATATTCTGACATTTTTAGTCTGTATAATATCCATCTGAATCAAAATAATATTGATGTTCATAATATATGTGTAAGTTTTCTATACTGTTTAATAATTCTTTCTCTTCATAATCTTGTAATTTTTCCAATATTAGTTTCTTTATGTCTATAATTTCTATATCTCTAAGTATATATAAAACAAGTATTTTAATATCATCTATCATTTCGGCTTGATTAAATATTTTTTCATAATATTTACTAGTTGTTTGTTTTAATATAAATAATTCTTGCATATTTTAATTAAGAAATTCTATGTATTTTATATCTTTAGTTTCTATATATTTTTCTAAATTTGTTTTCATTTGTTTTTCTACTAATTGTATGTTTCTCATATCTTTTTCTCAAAATTCTAGATATACGTAATTTATCATGGTTGGTGTGTACGTAAGTATTTGTAAGAATAGTTAGGTATGTGTGGTATGTAATTTACTCTAGTCATATAATCTTTACCAAATATTTTTTCTAATATGATTTTTCTTATATCTGTTATTTCTATATCCTTAAGCACATACAAAATAAGTATTTTAAATTTATCTATTATTTCATCAAATAAATAATTATTCATTTTTCATAAAATGATATTTTCAAAATATTCCTTCCAATCATATACATAACAAAATATGATCATTTTAGATTACTATATACTAAATTATTCTTAAATAACATGTTCGTTGGTCACTATTAGCATGGTAATTCAGATACTTTTCCCTTAAACAGAGCCTCTACTCTAGCTACTCCCTATCAGGACTTGTAGCCTTATTGGTTTCACCTTTAGGATGACATAGTTCTTAGGGATTTTTCTCCGTTTCCACTTTGCTAATAAACTTCTTAACGTGCTATTTTTCGAATAATTCTACTATAAAGTAATTAACATGAACTTATTTTATCATATAATGATTATTACGAATTTATGAATTTAGCTATTCATAACTATAAATGAATATACCTGTTCTAATAGGTTTGATAATTCTAAGTTTTGTCCTCCATAGATTTTTCCATTGAAATATACCTGTTTTTAATAAATAAATAAAATATTTGTTGTAGATAAGAGAGAGTTGTTTGCTTCAACGCATAAAGGCTAACTTTTATCCTGCCTCCGATGCCTTCTATTTATAATCTAAAACTTTACAAAAGTTTCTCTAATTATACACATTTCTTAAAACTTTACAAAAAGCCCAAATGTACTTTACTATACAAAAAGTTTTTCAAAAAAGACAAAAACTATTAATGCTTTAGACTAATAATAGTCAAACTATACAATAGTTTCTAATAATTTACGTCAATAAAATGCTGAAAGTTTATTATATGTCGCTTTAACAATTTAAAAGCTTGTCTTCCATTATTGCTCCGTTGTTATCTTCTTTTTGTCGTTTCTGCTGGTTTTTTATCTTCTTTCCAGCTGGCATGCTTATCTTCTTGGTTGATTTTTTTTTATTCTAGCTGTACGTCTAGGACAATATTATCTTCTCCATTACATCTCGAACATTGGTGGTCTAGATATTTGTGTCCAATTATCTTGCAACATCATGTCAGTAATCTGTCTCAAATAAATTCTTTCTTAATTGCTCTTGCAGTAGATTGTTTTTCTGGGTTAAGTAAAGTTATTATCCATTGCCTAACATCTTCCGTATCTGCTGGTCGTAGTTCTTTTAAAGTTGAATAAATTATCTGATGGTCTCTTGAATAACAGCTCCATATTCGATTTCCATTGGTATTATTATTTGTTAGTTCTTGAATAATTTTAGCTAGTCCAATAAGTCGTTTGTTTGCATAAAAATCAGGTATCTAAATTCTGGGTATCTTTGACTGTTGCACAATATCTTTTGGTATAATCATATCCCTAGTTAATCCTATCTTTACAACTTGTATAACTGGTTTTATCTCATCGTATAATATCTCTGCTGGTGAAGTATAACATTTTATATAAAACAGATTTCCTTTGGTTATTCTTTTGTAAGTGTTGAATATTTTTGTAATTCTTCCATAGCTGATAGTTCTTCTCCATCTTGGGTATATATGGTATTTAACAATCCATAATCAAAACAAGTTTTTATTAAGCTTGGGTTGGTTTTGGGTAGTGCAATTAGCTTGTTGTGACCTTGCAATCTTTGGGTTATATAGTTTGTGCTGGGTTCTTTGATATCGGTAGCTCTGGGATTAAGGTTTAGAAAAGTTTGTACTCTGTTGATATTTTTTATGTATTTTTGGGCTGTATAGTTATAAACTTTTTTATCTTGGTTCAGACTACCTCGATATGTTGTAATTTGTGGGGGTATGTTCAAGAGTTCTTTTTGTACTTTTGGTGTAAATGGTTTTTCACATGTCTTATTTAAGTTCATATTCTGGTATCTTTATCCAATAACTCCTTTGCTTGTACTTGCAATTGTAGATTGATAAACGTTATGGGTTTTACGGAGTATCCCAACATCTCCTTCTAGCTCTGGAATTTGAATGTCTTTTGATCGACATAGCTCTGCGCACTGCTGAGTTAGCTGATTTGTAGCTTCAAACTTCAGTTTAACTTCATTAGTCTTTGGCTTTTCTGTTTCATTTCCCATACTATCCACTTTCATTGAAAGCGTAGTTAGAGTTTTGAATATTTTGTCTAAAGCATCAACTTCTATTATATCAGTCTGTGTAGCTTTGTCTTAATATATAATCTGCAATTACGTTTTTGTTAGTAATAATTACTTCAATTGTAAATGTAAAATTTAGTATATTCAATACTAGTCTCCGAATCTCTTTCGTTATAACTAAATTTTGTATGTCCTTTGTTAGGCGCCATCGAACCTAGGTATTATATGTTTTCACAATAAACTTGTTATATACAATATATGGCTTAAATGCTAATAAACATCTATATAATGAATATAAGTCTTTTCTATTTATTTCCCATTTTATTTTTGTTTCATTAAAAGTTCCTGAATAATATCTACAATGATGTTCTATTTTTTCATTTTCGTACCTATATTTAAGTATTCCTCTATATCTACATTCACTAGCATCTGCTTCTACTATATATGTAAATTTTTTATTTTCGTCTGGAAATTGCAATTATGGTAATTCTTCACAAAGTGTTTTTATTTTCTGGACTTATTTTTTATCTTCTTCATTATAATTATATTCTACATCCTATTTTAATTTTTTCTGTAAAGGCTTTAGATTTTTTGCTAATTTTGGTATATACTCCCTTACTTAGTTTACTAATCCTAAAAATGATTGTAATTTCTTTTTTGTATCTAATTCTTCTTTCGAATTTATTATTTTTTGTACTATATATTGCATTTTTACTCCACTTTTATCTATTTGTATTCCTAAAAAATCTATTTGGTTTTTCATAATTTTAGCTTTTTTTTCACTTAAACTCATTCCCGATTTTTCTATTATATCTGTAAATTGTTCTAATAATTTTAAATGTTCTTCTTTAGTTTTTGTAGATAATAGTATATCGTCTATGTATACTATAAAATTAGGTAATTTTTTAAAAACACTATCCATAAAATGTTGATATCTACCTGGTGCTTTTTTATATCCAAATAGTAGTACATTCCATTCATAAAATTCTTGTGGTACCATAAATGCGGTTAATTCCTTAGATTCTTCTTCTAACTTTAAATGGTAAAATCTTAATTTACAATCAAATTTATCAAAATAATTATATCCTTGTATTTGTCTTATTTTTAGTATCTTATTTGGTATTGGATAATAATAAGTCATAGTTTTTGCATTTAAATTTCTATAATCAATAACCATCCTACTTTTTCCTCTTTTTTGTTCACTATGTTTATTTATTATAAATGCCGGGCTATTATGTTTACTATTACTTTTTTGTATATATTGTTTTTCAAATAATTCATCTATATTCATTTTAAATTCTTTTAAATCGTCAAAATTATATGTTAATAGTTTTGAGTTATTATGCTATTTTGATCTATTAATTCAATTTTTATAAAAGAATAATTTCACCTGATTTTCATCTTCTTTTTTATCAAGAGTATTTATTTTGGTGTTTCTATTTTCTAAGATTTTTTCATTAATTACTCCTTGTTTTACATTGATTTCTAAACTTTTTGTATTTGTTAAGATTTCTGTATATGTTTCACTATCTTCTAAATCATAATTATTTGTTTCTTAAACATCTATTGTATTTATTTCTAATTCCGTAGATTGTATTTCTTTATTGTTTATTACTAATTTTTCTTTAGATTGTTTTATCCGTTTAATAATTTTTGTTCTTTATCTTTTTCTTTTCTTTCTTTCTATCTTTTTCATACAAATCTTTTAGCATTTATAGTTCTTTTTCTAATTCAGCAATCCTACTATTTCTAGTTTCTTCTATTTTTCGTATTTCTTCTGTAGTTTGCTGTTTTATTTTTTCTATTTCCTTTTTTCTATCTATTTCTTCATTTTCTTTTTCTATTCGCACCATAGCTGTCAATTTATCTTCTAATTTTAATTCTTCTTTTTTCTAACATTAAATATAAATGTTCACCTATTTTCTTATACCTTCTTCCTAGATTAGAAAATACTATTTTTATTTTTAATCTTTCATGATTTTCATATATTTTTTCATCTATTATAAATTCTACTTTGTTTATTTTTTATTTAATTGTATATAGGTTATGTTGATATATATATTTTAGACTATCTATTGTTAATTCTAAATTTGAAATTTCTTCTTTTTATGCATTTATTGAGTTTTTACTAACTCCGGCAATTATGTTATATTGTAGTCGTTCTATTCTTATTTTTAATTCTTTACGTTTTCAGATATTATTTGCTTTAATTCTTTATATTTTGGTAATTTTTGTTTGTTATTCATCTAAATAATATTTTTGGGGAATATCTAAATCTAGTTTTATCAAATAAGTCATAATTAATAAATTAATCAAATAAATCTAAATATATACTACTTTCATAACTTTGAACAACATAAGCTCTGATATCAATTGTAGGGGGTGCAGATTTAGGCGCGGTATCTTTACTAATTGTTACAAAGCCTATGTTGTTCAAAGTTATGGAAGTAGTATATATTTAGATTTATTTGATTAATTTATTATTAGATTAATTTATTAATTATGACTTATTTGATAAAATTAAATTTAGATATTCCCCAAAATATTACTTAGATGAATAACGTATAAAAATTAACAAAATATAAAGAATTAAAGCAAATAATATCTTAAAAATATAAAGAATTAAAAATAAAGATAGAAAGACTATAATATAAAATAATTGTCGGATTTAGTAAAAATTTAATAAATGCATAAAAAAAAATATATCAAATTTAGAATCAATAATAGATAGTCTAGAATATATATACCAACATGATTTGTTAACAATTAAATAAAAATAAACAAAGAAGAATTTATAATAGAGGAAAAAATATATGAAAATCATGAAGGATTAAAAATAAAAATAGTATTTTCAAATCTAAGAAGAAGGTATAAGAAAATAGGTGAACATTTATATTTAATGTTAGAAAAAAAAGAATTAAAATTAGAAGATAAATTGATAGCTATGGTGAGAATAGTAAAAGAAAATGAAGAAATAGATAGAAAAACAGAAATAGAAAAAATAAAAAAATAAACTACAGAAGAAATATGAAAAATAAAAGAAACTCAAAATAGTAAGATTGCTGAATTAGAAAAAGAACTACAAATGCTAAAAGATTTGTATGAATAAAGACAGAAAGAAAAAGAAGAAAAAGAAAAAAAACAAAAATTATTAAACGAGATAAAATAATTTAAAAAAAAATTGAAAATAAACAATAAAGAAATAGAAACTAGGGAATTAGAAATAAATACAATAGATGTTGAAGAAACAGATAATTATAATTAAGAAGATAGTGAAACATATACAAAACTCTTAACAAATACAAAAAGTTTAGATATCAATGAAAAATAAGAAGTAATTAATGAAGAAATCTTAGAAAATAGAAACACAAAAATAAATACTCTTGATAAAAAAGAAGATGAAAATATAATACAAAGAATATTAGAAATAAGAAAACCTATATATTATAACAATAAGTTTAAAAGATATAATCTAAAGGATGAATATGACAAATGGACACCAAAATAAATAGTTAATAAAAATTATAAATTTTTAGACTTAGATTGTGTAATAAATACAAAAAAACAATACAATTATGGATGAGATATATGACAAAATAATTATTAGATAATAATATAAATGTAACCAATGCACCAGAATATATAGAAAGAACACTAATAGGAACAATGAAATTATGGTTTTCAAATATAACTAAAAATAGTAAAAGGGTATTAAGAACTGACAAACATACAGAAGAAACATCACCAACAACTACAACTAAATTAACACCTATAGAATTATTGAAAAAATATGAAATAGCTATAAAAAATGAATTTAGCAGCATTACTACAACAGAAGAAGAACAAAATGAAGAGAAAGATACAAATAGAAATTTAATGTTAAAATTAACAATATGTAATATGTGTTACATAGATGAATATACTTGCGCATTTAAAGAATATTATTATAAAAGAACATATAATGCAGAAGAAAGTAAAGCAATAGAAAAATTATACTTTAGTAAATTACCTGAACCATTTAGTTCAAAAATAATAAAAAGTTAGGATGAAGCAAAAATAGTAGATACTCTAGGAGCAAGAATAAAATTCTTACAACAATGGTATAGAAACCTATGTGAAAAATATAGAGAAGAAATAAAAATGGCAAAAACATTAATAAGAAATTTACCATGTTGCAAAGATAAAATAACACCTCAATTTGGATGCGAAAAAAGATATTATAAGAAAAAAAAAAGACATAAGAAATATAAGAAATACAAATAATCAAAATATAAATATAAGAAACCAAGAAAAAAATATTATGTAAAAAATTATATACACAAAAGACTATATAGGAAAAAGAAATCTATAAAAGAATGTACTTGTTGTAGTTGTGAAAAATTAGGACATTTAGTTAGAGATTGTAAATTATCTAAAAACCCAATAAATAAATAAATATCAAAAATAAAAATAGAAAATACAGAATATATGCAGATAGACTATGTAGATTATGAATTAGAAAGTAAGGATAGTATATATGAAATTTCAGAAAATGAAACAGATAATGAAATAGATAGTGAATTAGATGAATCAAATGACTGAAGAAGATATATAAATGAACCAAATAATTGAAGAAGATATAAAAATAATAACAAAAAAAGAATATTTAAATGATGAAGGAACAGATCAAAAAATAATATTTGATAATAATATAATTGATGAAATAAAAAGAAAACAATTAGATCTAAGTGTAGAAAAAATATTTAAAATACCAATAATAAAAAACATATTTACTTGGAAAAAAGAAGAATATTACGTAGTAAGCTAAAAAGAACATGTAATAGACTGTAGATATGCTAAAGGTAAAGCTAGTATACCACTAGTAACAAAAAAGATAATTAATAAAGAAATAAACGATATAAAAAGTAGAGACCCAATAAAATATGTATACCTTGGAGGAACAGAGATATTGATAAAAGTATGTTTTAGAGAAGGAATTGATACACCAATAAAATTATACCTAGTAGATGATAGAATAATACAACCTATAGAAAAAAGTATAATAACTGCCATAAAAGAAAATTTAATATACCAAAAATTTAAATTTATAATAAGTGAAAATTATT
>NW_025886978.1:0-5663 GCF_002878395.1 Capsicum annuum
AACTTACGCCAATAACAACTGCAGTTAAAATAAGGAAACTAAGCGAAGGCAGCAATTTCTGAATTTTAAATTTCATCCCATGCCTTCTTGTTTGTGTTTTTGATCAGGTCTACTGCCGTTGACCTGATCGGAACCATAAATGAGATTGAAAAGAAAATAGAGTATCATTACTTCCTTAGCAATATAGATTAATTGATTGTGTTTTCTTGCATTAGCACGCTTTCAACATTCCTTGGAGAAGATCAAATACTTGCTGTAGTATTTGAATCCCAATAATTTTCAAGCTTGCCTCCAGCTTGCTGATCCTGTAGTCAAGCTGGTCGTTGCCGTCTTCAAAGTTGGTAAGGAGTTCCTCGTCTCATGTGAGCTCGATCAGGAATACTACCTTCAAAGTTGTGGCTTTCTAGAAGCCCTTCAGAATACTTTCTTCAGAAGCCTTAAAGGATACATGGAGGGTCGTTGTGTTTGTTTTAAGTCAAAATGTGTTGATGCACGTTGAAGATGTGGTCCCAACAATTGAAAAACACACTTTTATCGAGTGTTTCTCCATGCATCTTGCTCAACCAATTCGATAAATTAGTAAGCATGGAGTTATGTAGTGTGTGATCTAAATCGGCTCTACCAAGACTATCAAACGTTACGTAACTCTGAGCTCATTACCCTATCAAAAAAAATATACTTGAGTTAGTGCGTAAATCAAACAAGCCCAATCTGTCAGCCTTTCTACTGATCACTCTTCTCCAATATAGATGACAAGATATTTGCAATACAAAAGTCTACACTATTGCCAGACATGCTTACCTGGGAGCAATTCTTCAGAAGACATCAATAGATATCTTCAGAAGAATTTCTCCCAGGAAAGCATGTCTGGCGACAGTGTAGACTTTTGCATAGCAGATATCTTGTCATCTATATTGGAGAAGAGCAATCAACAGAAAGGCTGAGAGATTGAGCTCATTTGATTTGTGTACTAATTCGGTCATATTTTTTTGATAGGGTAATGAGCTTGGAGTTAGGTAACGTTTGATAAGCTTGGTAGAGTTCGTTTAGATCACATTCTATGTAACTCTATGCTTACTAATTTATCAAATTGATTGAGCAAGATGCATTGAGCAACGCTCGATAAAAGTGTGTTGTTCAACTGTTAGGACCACATCTTCAACGTGTATCAACACATTTTGACCTAAAACAAACACAACGACCCTCCATGTATCCTTTAAAGATTCTAAAGAAAGTGTTCTTTAGGGCTTCTAGAATGCCACAACTTTGAAGGTGGTATCCCTGATCGAGCTCACAAGAGATGAGAAATTCCTAACAACTTCGAAGATGGTAATGACCAGCTTGAATACAGAATCAGCAAGCTGGAGGCAAGCTTAAAAATTATCGGGATTCACATACTACAACAAGCATCTGATCTTCTCCAAGGAATGTTGAAAGCATGT
Organism: Capsicum annuum; assembly: GCF_002878395.1. Lineage (NCBI taxonomy): Eukaryota > Viridiplantae > Streptophyta > Magnoliopsida > Solanales > Solanaceae > Capsicum > Capsicum annuum. The sequence continues at coordinate 1,443 of NW_025886978.1, forward strand.
TAGGGCAATAAAACACAATTAATTATAACCATATTGCTAAGAAAGCAATGATACCCTATTTTTTTTTCAATCTCGTTTGTGGTTCCGATCAGGCCAATGAACAGTGAACCTAATCGAAAACACAAACAAGAAGGCATGGGATGAAATTTAAAATTCAAAAATTGTCGCCTTCGCTTAGATTCCTTATTTTAACTGCAGTTGTTGTTGGCGTAAGTTTTCTAGACTCGCTGAAGATCATTTCAACCCTCGATGCCTGTGAGGCTGCTTTGTTGGTCTTCTCTTATTTTTTACCTAGGTGATAATCTCGACCACGCAACTCCTTAGCATCGTGTCCATCTGCATTATTTTTCTTTCAGAGATATAACAGATGAAATTACATTACCGGATACACTTTCATATTTGCATTTGATTCAGATTTCACTTTTGTAAGATAATTATCGGTCAGATTCGCTAGAAGTTACTTTCTACCCTATGTCTCTTCTTCAATTAGCTCTCAAATGATATAGTCTTCCATCAACCACCCATTTTCCCTCGAAGGGATTCTCCTACCGCATCTTATGGTATATAATCATCACCTCGAGCGAGCAACTCAACCATATAAATTTTGACTAGGGCAATAACTATATTGATTTTCTATTCTTGTTAGATGCAGTGCTAAGCTTCGAAGGCCCTCTAAGGGTCCAATGCACCCTAAAAGTTAGTCCAATTGCTATTGAATCTCTTTTCAATGACACCAAAACTAGATCCCTTCACAATGCTTGTTAAATAAACATGAGCAACAATCGACATTAAATCTTAACAGGGTTTCAGAACCATATTCATGGTCCCTCATCCTTATCAGCTCGGACCTACCAATCTTAACTATAAAATTATAGATATCTTGTTTGAAAGATCTATGACTAATCAGTAAAAATAACATTCACAAAATCAGTGCACTTTATGTGTGTTTCCATGATAACATTTCAGTAATACATAGCTCCCACATATGAAGTGGTTCCATCTAGAAGCAGTTTATTTTTCCGAACCTATCTTTACTACAGCCTCTTATGATAGTCTGGCAAAAGTTGATCAACTGTCAGTTCCTTATATCTACAAAGAAGAGGAAAAAATTGATGTCACAAAAAATACATTATCCATCTGTTGCATCAGATGTGGAGTTTGTTGCAACAGATGTGGAGTCTGTTGCAATAGATGTAGAGTCTGTTGCAACAGATGTGGAGTCTGATGGAATATATCAAACCATCCTTTCTAGTGGTTTGATTTGTTCCAACAGTTTCTCCATCTGTTACAATATCAATAATAGCATAAACATCAACAACAAAGAAATAACAATATTTGTTCCAACAACATTATCAACAATAAAGAAGCAACATCCTTTATTCCAGAACCATCAACAATACCACACCACAAGTTTCAACAATTTCAACCCCACCACCAACATCAATAACTGCATCAACAATAAAGAAACAAATAAAATACATACAAAAAAAAATGATACTGCCAACAAGACTTTTAAACTTCTTCCAATAGATGACTTTTTTGCATGTTGTTATAAAAATTCTCAGTTTGTTTATTCAACACGTAAAAATTCTTTCAATTTTTTTTTAATAAATATGATATAGGTAAATAGTAATTAAATAAAAAACAGATGTAAATAACTTGCAAAGAAGAAGACAAGAATAAAAGAGCAATAATGAACCATACCTTAATATCAAAAAGGGGATCAAAATAGAAATTTCAGTCGAGGAAAGATATGGATCGATTTAGATCCAAAAAGATCTTTATGAGAAGAGAAGCGAAAAGAGAGAACAAAGGTTGTGGCCCTAAAAAGGAGAGAAAGAAAAAGATAAGAGTTGAATAAAATAAACTGCAGTAAAAGGAAAAGATGAGATCATTTCTATAGATGTATTGTGTACGTAGACGTGGGGGTTTTCAATAGTCATTAATTAATATTAATTAATTTTATTAATAATTTGAGGGGCACGAGGAAGACAAAGACTAGTGACATTGAAAAGACAAGACAAGACTGCTCAATGAACTCACTTTTGAGATATCCAAGAAATATTTTTTACGGCCTTTAGTTGTAAGTACTACTACTTGATATTATCTACTCGGACTAGAAGCTTGCTTTAAAATTAAAAGAGAAAAAAGATTTTCAAACAGATATATCATCTGTTGCATCATATATAAATATCTATTTAGAAATTCGAATAGCTCTGTGATCTGTTACAACAGATATAAATATCTGTTTAAAAATCCCAACAGCTCAGTCATCTGTGACAACAGATAAAAATATCCATTTGATAATTAATTAAATCAGATATGTCATCTGTTACAATAGAGATAAATATTTGTTTAAAAACTTCCAACAGTTCAGTCATCTGTCACAACAGATGCAAATGTCTATTTGATAATTAAATCAGATATGTCATCTGTTGCAACAGATATGAATACCTGTTTGAAAATTTTCAACAGCTCAGTCGTTTGTTGCAATAGATTTCATTGTAATTGATTTAGGTGGAACTAGGGATGAATGAATGAGCTCACCGGGTCAACTACAAATCCAATCAAGTATTTGCTATTGCATGGCGTTTGTATTATATTCATCCCAGCTCTAGTCGTTGATCGATCACTCTGAGTTGAAATGAGTTCTCATTAACTCAATGTTAGGATAATGATAGTACCTAAGTTGATTTATGTGGAACTAGGATGAATAAATGAGCTTATAGGGTCAACTACAAATCTAATCGAGTCTTTGCAATTGAATGGCCTTGGTATTGCGTTCATCCCATCCCGAGTCATCGATCGATCACTCTGAGTTGAAATGAGTTCTCATCAACTCAATGTTAGGATAGTGATAGTACCTAAGTTGATTTAGGTGGAACTAGGGATGAATGAATGATCTCGCAGGGTCAACTACAAATCTAATCGAGTCTTTACAATTGCATGGCATTGGTATTGCATTCATCCCGACCTAAGTCATTGATCGATCACTCTGAGTTGAAATGAGTTCTCATCAACTCAATGTTAGGATAGTAATAGTACCCAAGTCAATTTAGGTGGAACTAGGGATAAATGAATGAGCTCGCAAGGTCAACTACAAATACAATTGAGTCCTCGCAATTGCATGGCGTTGGTATTGCATTCATCTCGACCCAAGTCATTGATCGATCACTCTGAGTTGAAATGAGTTCTCATCGACTCAATGTTAGGATAGTGATAGTACCCAAGTTGATTTAGGTAGAAATAGGGATGAATGAATGAGCTCGCAGTAAATCCAATCAAGTTTTTGCAATTACATGGCATTGGTATTGCGTTCAACTCTAGTCGAGTCGTCGATCGATCACTCTGAGTTGAAATAAGTTCTCATCAACTCAATTTTAGGATAGTGATAGTATATAAGTTGATTTAGGTGGAACTAGGGATGAATGAATGAGATTGCAGGGTCAACTATAAATCCAATCGAGTCTTTCCAATTACATGGCGTTGGTATTACATTTATCCCAACCCGCGTCGTCGATCGATCACTCTGAGATGAAATGAGTTCTTATCAACTCAATGTTTTAAAAAATATATCTTTTAAATTTTTTAAAATTAATTAAGATCAATTCGGACCAAATTAGCAATTTCAAAACTTGTCATTCTTTTCCAAAATTACAAATCAACCCATACAAATCATCCATTTGCGCGAAAAATTTTTCATTTCAAATCTTAAGTTCTCGCTCTTGTCTCTCTCTCTCTCTCTCTTTCTCTTTCTCTCTCAGGGTCTCCTCTCCCTCTCAACAATACAAACAACAACTACTCAACCCTGCAAAATTGGTCAATTTTCTTCCCATTTACAACTATATATAGTTGTTTTTTTTGACTTCATTCCTGCTTGTATCCGTCGTTTTCTCTATCTTCACAAGTAACTGAGTTTGACAAGAGTTCTACATTTGTTCTTTATTCTAAAAAATAAGGTTTTTTAGTTAATGATGAAAAAGAAGACTTTTAGTTGTATTATCTTCGAGAATGGGTTAACAATTTTTAGTTTTGATGCTAAAAAAGTAGGAAGCACTCGAGAAAACCCTAGTTTTTCTCTCAATGTTTTGTTGACTGTCGTGGTATTATTGGATGGTGTTTGTGATGTTGTTAGTGGCTGTTGTTGGTGGTGTTGGTATTTGTGTTTTTTGGTGGTGGTGTTGGTATTGGTGGCATTGGTGGTGGTGTTGGTGGCATTGG
>NW_025886978.1:8663-15784 GCF_002878395.1 Capsicum annuum
TTGGTGCTGGTCTTAGTGGCATTGGTGGTGGCATTGGTTGTGGTAGTGGTGGTCCATCTGTTGCAATGGGTGGAAGATCTGTTGGGAGATATTAAATATGTCTTCAAACAGATTCTCTATCTATTCCAACTGACGGGCTTGAGATGCGATCGTCCAGAAGAAACTCCCATCAATAAAACACCCCACAAAAGGTCCAACAAACTCAAGGTAGAAAAAGATGAGTGGTTGGGCATTGTTGGACCTAGCTACAAAGTGGAGGATTTGATGGTGGATCTCAAGAATAAAGACATATCAAAGCACTACAAGGATAATTGTGCTTAGTTTGGTTTGTCCATTCCATTTTATTAGCAAGAGACGTCAGGAAAGTCATAGAACATGATTTATTGGTGCTTGCTGATGATTTTGGAAAATTCAATGATTATCCCTGGGCATACCATAGCTACTACTTGACTGTCAAATATTTACTTAAAGAGCTAAAGCCAAAGATGACCATATTATACGGCTTTCCTTGGGCTTTCATGGTAAAATTGATCACTATTTTTACTCATTCATTAATTTATATTGAATATACTTGTGACTTTTTTTTTGCTTGCTTCCTGTTTACAATTTTTAGTCTTGGGCATGTGAAGCCATTCCTCTCCTCCGAAAGCATTTCAAGGATTACCTGGATAAAGTTTCTCATCCAAGGATCTTTAGGTGGTTGGCTGCAGTAGAGAGCAACAAAAAAAATATTGACAAGGCTGATCTCTTTAACCCTCCGGATGATGCAGTACATTTTCTTTCAACTAAAATAATTTCCTCAAAGAAAGATATTAAAATAGATGTTCCATCTGTTGTGATAGATGGGCCATCTGTTGTAACAGATTACCCGTCAAATGCAAGTGGTGCAACAGATGGGTAATTCATTACAACAGATGATCCGTATTTCATAACATATTAACCATATGTTGCTCTGGTCTCTGAACCCTACTCAATAGATTACCCATCTACTGTAAATTATGCAATAGATGGGTAACTGATGCAATATATTATCAATCTGTTTCAACATAGAGATCAGCTATTGTGGTAGCTAGATTGTCTATTGCATAAGTTGGGTATGTTAACATAACCCAAGCCCCATATAACCTAACTGACTGCAAATTATTATTATATGATTTTAATTCCTCCTGTCTTTTTTTATAGGTTGTGCATCCTTGGATCATGCCTATCATTGATGAGCTGGGGATGACTTCCTTTCTTACTCAAGGTCTTGTTGATATAAAAGAAAACCCAACGGTGGAGTTAATAAAGAAGGAATTAGATGGAACAACATCCATAAGAAGAGCAGTTAGGCAAGGTCAGCCTAATGTTGAAGCTCTTCACGACCAACCTCAAACTGTAACAGATCCGGGTGCTTCTTCTGGGGGTGTTGCTGGTGGAGTTATTTGTGATGGTGGCAGCCATCATGTTGCTGCATATGCTACCAGTCGTGATTATGAGCATGTTGTTGCTCAGCAAAAAAAATATGTTTGAAAATGTCCCTTGCACACCGGTCTCTCCCACCCTTACAGTGGTCCCTCTCACCCCTCCTCACCCTCATATTCTTATTGCAAATGCTAAGTGTGCAAGGATAGAGAGGATAAACTTCTTAAAAAGCTAGAGGATATTGCTAAAGCTTTCGAGGAGTTGAAATCCAGGAGAGGTGTCATACCATCCAACGAAATGAGGGAGTCATGCACTCCTACAGTGGAGTTAGGAGGAAGAGAGGAAAAATTAGACAAATTCTCTTCATTCTAAAATCAGCAAAAATCGCAACTCCCTCCGCTCCAATAGTTGTTGAAGTTCAGGGGCCGCCGAAGAAGGTGCACATATTCATGGAGCTTGGCAAGGAGAAGAACAAGAAATTGGAAGAATTCATCAAGATGAAGGTTCAAAAAGAATACACCATGCATTCATTTGTCGCCAAAGACTTCTCGAATATGACAAAAATATGTGTGTGGTACGAAAACAAAGTAAGTTTACTTTTGCTAACCTACCCCTCCAATCTACTCTATAAAGAAGAATCTACGCAACAGATGTGTAATCTGTTCCAAAAACATGGTATTATGTTGCAACATAATACACATCTATTGCATAAGTTGCGTTGTCTGGGTAATCTGTGAACTGATTCAGAGAACCCTTTGCATCGGATTCTTTCGACTGTGTTTTTATTTCTTACAATTACCAACCTATTTAAAAATTGTCATCTTATACCACATTATGTTGATGAAATTCTCTGACTCATGAGGGGCAAGCAATTAGTGTACCCGGATGCTTATGATGCTACCGATAGGATAATGGACCTCAACTTCTGCAACAATTTCAAGAATAGGTACACTAAACCCTTTAAGATAGCTGATTCTGGTGGCTCGGGATTTGATCAGTTAGTTTTTACGTTCCAATGGGATGAAGAAGCGATTAAATATGTTAGAGGGAAGAGGCCATATCCACACGATAAAAGCTAGACCAAGGCAAAGAGAATCCTTGCAGTCATGAATGTGAATGTCACACATTTTCTCACTGTTGAGATACTACTATACGAGGGAAAGATTAAGGTTTATGATCGCAACTTACCTGTCTTCAACGAGAAGACATTTTTTACCCACATGCAGTCACTCTTGAAGTTGTTGCCCAAGTTGTTGACGCAGAGTAAGCTGATGGATCATTTTCTGGCTGAAGTCTTGGCGAAGGAATCATGGAATTTTGAAGGTAAAAATAAGAACATCCAGCTCCCAAGAAATACAATCGGTGCAGCGAGCAGACCGTACTCGCTTGCATACATCGAGTGTTTGCTGACCGGCACACAAATGACCGATGTGTGCGACACCATTGTGGGAAAGATGCAATGGGTCTGGGCATATGGGGTACTAACTAAATAGTTGGAGCCCGTGTATAAAAAAGAACATGTACAAAGACAGAGACAAACACGATAACAAATTTTCATTTCAAGCCAATTCACTTTACATGTAGTGGCAGTAATTTTTATGTCTGGCCAAGTTAAATTTTTATAATGCAATAGATTTTATATCTGTCGTAATAAATATAGTACCTGTGGTAACAGATTGATTATTTGTTAGAATAGGTTGGTCATCTGTTGCGTTATGCAGATGTTCCCAGTCTGTCTGTCGCAACAGATATATGATCTGTTGCAATATATAACTTATCTGTTGTAACTGATCGGTAATATATTGGAGCAAATAAACAAATTAGGAAGACCTGTTATATAATTTCCAGCAGATGACCTATGTGTTGCATCTCATGTTGCAACATATGTCTAAATCTGTCTGATAAGATATGTCATATGTTGTAGCAGATGTATTATCTGTTGCGATATTTGAATCTAGTACTCCATTTCAATTAACATGTTCAAAACTAAGGATTAATTATATTCATAGACAGAATAAAATAAATCGAAGCCTTTGAAAATTACATGAAACAACTCAACAAATAAATGAAATGTAAAAAAAATCATTATGGGTACAAACGATCTACTCTACAAATAAATCAACAAGTTAAACCAATAAGGATAGGTTATTACATTGACGGACTCAATCTATAAAGATCTAATCAATATGGACAAGTTGTTCTTCATCCGGTGCTACGGAATTTGACTTTGATCGCCGTGGATCTTTAACGTCGGTTGCGTATGGCTTTTGAGTTTTTGCTTCTTCGTATTTCCATAAAAGAGCAACATATATTTTGCGGAGTAATCCGGCATCAAGTCCATCATTTGGTACTTGTAATACATAGCTCAAATACTTGGCATAGACGGCAACAAAAGGAGCGCAATCCCTGCGTTATAAAAAAATAGATAATTCATATCTTGCAGTTCATACAAGCGTTGTGAAATTTGTGAAATAAAACTAAATCATGACACTTAAACTTACAGGCTACCAATGGGTTGTTGAGCAATTCTGTCAACATATTGTACATCAAATGGATTAGCCATTTTATCTCGGTATGCTTCAATCGTTGATCAATCAGTACGAACCTTTTGGTCCAAAAAGCCACTCATATCAAGGTAAGTAGGCAATATTTTGGCCAGTTTTTGTATCTCAGACGATGGCCCAGAATGTCTCCTTCACGACATCGAGTCATAAACTCGGATGCGCCTCTCTTTTAGAATGACGACAGCCAACACCCAATGGAATTCATCACCACAATTGATTGGGATGTACACTTCGTCGACCAAATGCCAAGGTAAGCCACTCAGAATATTAAAACCTTTGATGATGTTGATTAAGCATTCCTCATTTCGAGAAACTTCCGACTGCTATTGACAATACCTATCGTAGGCATTATTAATGTAAACTTTGTACAAACAATTGTCTATTGTGTATCTGTATTGTTCTTGTATTTGTAACTTGGCATTTTTTCGAAGGTAGTAAAAAATAACATCGATGTGCTGCACATATTATCAAACATTTTAGATTACGTGATGAAAAAAATCAATATGCAGATGTAATTAAATAAAGTATTAATTAATAGTAATATGTATGGCTTTTAAACCTCATCATTCCAGTAAGTTTGGGGCTGTGACATCAAATAGAGCCAATTTTTTATTTCGAGATGTACAACAACAAAGTCGAACATATCAAAATCAAGACTCGATTCGTTCACTTTATAGCGCTCGTCATTTTATTTTCTACATGATAATTTGTATATGTTAATGTCAGGTTCTTACAATAAGAATTGTATAAATCAATATCCATAAAATTGATTTATGTACCTGCCGGCATGATGCTTTAATAGCCCATCAACAATTTATTATGAAAAGTCGTTGATCAACTGTATTAGTTTTTTTGGAGCCTCGTTCGAGATGTTGAACCCTTCAAACGGGTAATTCTTTCGTTCTCCCAAACTAACAGGCTCCATTTTTTTCATCTTTGAAAGTAGTTGATGGATTATCAACTGTGATATTATGCTCTTCGGCAGTAGCTGTGACATCCACCTGGAAATCCAGAATTATCAATGCTAAGTAGAGATATACAACAGATTTTTCATTTGTTGCATCAGATGGATTATCTGTTGGGATAAATTCGAACAGGTAAATCAGAGCAGTACGATAATTTCGAATAGATGACCCATCTGTTGCAACATAAGACTCATCTGCTGAAATAGATAACGAATCTGATGCAACAGGTTAGACAATAGTTGCAACAGATGTATATATTTATTTGATAATTTTCAGCAGATGTATTATCTGCTGAAACAGATATGTGCCTGTTTATTTTTTGGAACAGATGATGTACATTCACCTTCTTCATCTCATGTTGCTTTTCTGTGGCCCTTGCACATTGAACATCAGTGCAAGACAAAGACAGAGGCATTGCAATATTTCTTTTTTTGACTATTGATGATGCCTTGAAAGTGTCTTTCCTTCTCCTCTTAGCCGCCTTGATCTCTAGTGGAGTGTCTGGATATGATATCCTCTTTGATGGAATGACACCCCTCTTAGTTGTCATTTTCTTTACAAAAGAAGTTAGTGTATTAATAACACTAATCACTCTGTCGTGTTTTGCCTTGCAGTCTTGACATTTGCATAAAGAACATTCGCTAGATACGGCAAAATCTGGAGGAAAATCTGTACAACCATTATGATTATAATTATAATGGCTTATTATTTTAAAAACTGTAGGAGGAGTATCATTAGCCCCACCCTCCAAAATTATTTTTCTTGTGATGTTTGTTGCTCCAAACAATTCCATTTTTATTCTATCAATGACCTTAGGGTCCGATAAAGTTTGCACAGACCGTAAAGTAAGAAAAACTGGCATCTTTAACTCTCGGTTGGTCGGAACAAGCCACGGATGGACAATCTAAAATAAATCGGTACATATATTAAGAATGATGATGAAATCATTTAATCATTAATTAAAACAAAAACTTGATTAGAATTGGACTTACTTCTTCGTGGGGGGGGGGGGGGTTGAAAAGATTAAGAAATTTTGTATTTTTATCGATTTTGGCCGACAACCATCTCAGAATTTTTGGACAGGAAGCTTCTTCCTGATAGTTTACTTGTTGTCTCAAATAAGGAATGACTTCAAATGCCCAAGCCTATAACATAACACCAATAAATCAAAAGCATTATTGAATAAAAAAATGATGAATCATATCATGATAAAAGAAATATTTACCATGAAGGCCCATGGAAAGCCATATAAGTTGACTGTTTTTGGCGTTTACGGAGTCAACAGATATTCGACGATAATTTTGAAGCTTTCATAACCCCAAGGATAATTATTAAATGCCTCAGATCCTCGGAGAGATTTATTAAACCGAGGATTATGTTGTTGTTAATGTCTCTCGCCCCAAGAACATTATGTACAAACCTAATCAAGCATAATAATTCCTTGTGCTTCTTTGAAAGTCCTTTACCTTTCAATGTTTCTATCAGATTTGTATTTTTAAAGCTTGGACCAACAATGGACACCAGGTCATCACAATCAATCTACTTGCTTTTTCCTTTTTTGGGTGTGCGGGATGCTGTTTTTGGGTCAAAGTATGTAAAACTTGAGAAGGAGAAGGAGGATAACATTTTAGTCCGGTAACTATGGTAAACTCCTTCCAACTAAAACAAACAGGCATGCCACAGTAATTTATCCACACCTCATTTATCTTATCTTTGTTTTCATACGTAAACCTGCGCTTGAGAAGATCATATACCATTTTTATCTGGAAACGTGCATTGTTGTCCTCCAATAAATCAAGATATTGCCCAAAGCAAGTTTCCCTGAAATAAGAATCCAATTTTTGTTCTCAAAGTATTTTTCTGAATGCGTCGAAAGATTTTTCCATAACTGACTTAACCATGAGATCACCCATTAAATCTATGGCACCATCGCACTGCATTCTCATAGGATAATGATCAATGCTGAAGGTTTTGACCAACTCTCTGGTGGAAGGGCAATTAGCATTTGGATCATCTTTTTTGAAAGATTCCTCCTCCCGGTGTTCATTATCTTCTGCTCCTGATTGAGATAACGCTTGTAAAGCTAGCTCATAGAGTGGTAGATGTAGCTGAGCTGCTGCACTTGTTCCTTTACTTAGACTTGATTCGATTTCTTTTCTTTTGGGAGCCATGTTATCTTAAATTAACA
>NW_025886978.1:18784-21828 GCF_002878395.1 Capsicum annuum
TGATTCGATTTCTTTTCTTTTGGGAGCCATGTTATCTTAAATTAACAGGAGCATAACATAGATTATAATTGAATAATGCATAACAGTAATATAACAGTTCCAATAGACAACTAATTTATTGCATCAGGTATGTTATCTGTTGCAATATATAACCGACCTGTTGCAACGGATGGTAATCTGTGGGAACCATAAAAACAACACTAATCTATTGCACCTGGTATTTTATCTAATGCAACATATAACTGACCCATTACAATGGATAAGTAATCCGTTGAAAACCATAAAAACAGATCACTAATCTATTACACCAGGTATTTTATATGTTGCAATATATAATCGACTTATTGCAACAGATGAGTAAACCGTTGGAAATAATAAAAATAGATCACTAATCTGTTGCACCAGGTATATTATCTGTTGCAACATATAACCGACTTATTGCAATGGATGAGTAAACCGTTGGAAAGAATAAAAATAGATCACTAATCAGTTATCTGTTGGATCAATGTTGTTTAGATTTCATCCAAACAGAAGAGTCGTCTGTCGCAACAGATGAATGATCTGTTAGATTGTTCACCTATTGCATCAGATTTTTATCTGTTGCATCATATGTTTCATCTGTTGCAATACTATTTTTACCAAGATAAACAACAAATCAACCCAGCAACACTAACATATCACACACACACACACACACTAAGAACATCAATTGTGACAAAAAATCACCAACAAATTCGAATCAACAGTACGACAAGAAGAAGAAGAAATGCCAAAAATTAGGATTTTATTCAGTCCATATTTCAATACTAGAAGAGTAGTTGGCTCAAGTTCTTCTGTTTCTTCATAATTTTTTACCTATGAAAAAAGAAATGGGACAACGAAAAACTCGAAGTTGTTTTCGCCGGAGAAGTCTTCATGTTGATTGACGGTTGAAAGTCGAAAAGGAACTCGCCCGACTATTTGTCGCCGGAGGTTGAAGGGAGAAATTTTGCAGAACTGTTGGTTGGAAGAGAGTTGAGAGAAGCTGGAGAGAGAGAGTGGTTTATTTGAATTGAAGAGGAGTGTGGGTTGGGTTGATTTGTATTTTTGAAAAGATTAGAAAGTTTTGAAAATATTAATCAAGTACATAATTAACTTAATCAAGTTTCCTAATGATGTTTGACCCTTTAAGTTGGTCAATATCATCAATGCTTCATTAAGACTTTAAAGACACATTTCCATCAATTTTCTCGGTTACTATACAATACCAACAGATTAACATATAAAATACAACATGCCAAAAGACTTCTCATCAATCAAATTCGGTGACTAGTAATTATTTTAGTTCGGAATTAAATCTAAAGCAATTTCTCTCTTTTGAGATCAGTGCTTGCAAAGACCAGCTTGAAAATATCCATGAAAGGGACCAGTGAATTACCTAAGTCTCTTAATTCTAAAGGAGGTCCTCCATACACTATTTAATGATTTGGCTCATATGGAACATAAGAGTGGTGAATAAGTGGTATAAATGGAAAGAGATCAAGAACTATATTGGAGATAAAAAAATAAAGTCAGTGGGATTATTGGAAACAAGAGTTAAGCAACATAGAGTAGCTGAAATCTTCAATAATGTATTTTCAGAATGGAATTACCTCAACAATTACCAACATGTTGTTAATGAACGAGTGTGGATTTGCGAGGATCCAAACATTTATACAGTGCATCATATCATTTCAACTTCACAATTAATTCACTGTTAAGTAACCAATAAAACTGGAGATATCTTGTGTCTATTGACTATCGTCTATGGATTTAATTTCCTAGATAATAGAAGAAGTTTATGAAGGAAATTAGAGGAACTAGGACAGGGAATCAGTCAACCTTGTCTTTTGGGAGGGGACTTTAATGGAGCACTTTATCCTTCGAACAGAGTATTTGGAGCACCTTTCTCCACAATTGAATTGAAATGTTTTGTTGACCGACACTAAAGAATCTTAATATAGTTGAGTTCAAGAATATCACACAGAAGATTGCCCAAATTAGAACTGAACTGATGCTCACACTGGAGGAAATTCAAAGATATTGTACAAAAGTTTTACAGTTGAAGGAGAAACAATGTATCCAGGATTTAGAGAAATGGTCACCAATTGAAGAAAATATTCTCAGGCAAAGATCTAGAGCTCAATGGTCAAATTGGGGGATTCTAATAGTAAATACTTCTCAGCTATGCTAAATGAGAGAATATGCAGAAAGCAAATCCTAGAGTACCTTCCCTAAATGGAGATTAAATGTCTATTTTTGATGCTATACATGAAGAAGTGATAGGTTTTTGTAAATCTTTGATGGGATCTGTAAATCACAATCTTCCAACAATGAGCTTGATAACAATGAGAAAAGACAAGCCATCACTTATGCTCAAAGGGTAGAACTGAGCAAAGAGGTAACAAACAAGGAGATAGTTGATGCTTTACACTCAATAAACGATGACAAAGCCCCTGGAGTGGATGGTTACAATGCTCATTTTTACAAAAATAACCTGGCCTACCATACAACATGACCTCATTGATGCTGTCAAGAAATTTTTCATAACAGGAAAGTATTAATTGTAGTTTAACTAGTCTTGTCCCCCAAATAATGTACCTAGTTATAGTAAAGAAGTTTATACCCATTGCCTATTACTCTGTCCTGTACAAAATTATTACAAAAGTACTAGCTACTAGGTTATAAAAAGTAACTGCTACAATCATCTATGATGTGCATTTAGGGTTCATTCCAGGAAGGAAAATAGATGATAATATCATCATTACAATTGATTTGGTAAAATCTTATACTAAAAAACATGTCTCCCCTAGATTATGCTTAAAATTGATCTGCAGAAAGCGTATGACTCGGTGTGATGGCCTTACTTGAGACAGGTTATGGAGGCTGTTTGTGGTGAGAATGTTATGGCTTGTAATTTTACTATTTGGTGATTAATAAAAATGCTAATTACAAAAAAATATCATAATATCATAAATACAAAATGATTTCTTACACTCCAATTGATGATTAATAAAATATAAAAA
>NW_025886979.1:0-7216 GCF_002878395.1 Capsicum annuum
TGTTATTTATTGTCACTACCTCCCCGTGTCAGGATTGGGTAATTTGCGCGCCTGCTGTCTTCCTTGTATGTGGTAGCCGTTTCTCAGGCTCCCTCTCCGGAATCGAACCCTAATTCTCCGTCACCCGTCACCACCATGGTAGGCCACTATCCTGCCATCGAAAGTTGATAGGACAAAAATTTTAATGATGCGTCGCCGGCACGATGGCCGTGAGATCCGTCGAGTTATCATGAATCATCGCAGCAACGGGCAGAGCCCGCGTCGACCTTTTATCTAATAAATGCATCCCTTCTAGAAGTCGGGGTTTGTTGCACATATTAGCTCTAGAATTACTACGGTTATCCGAGTAGTGGATACCATCAAACAAACTATAACTGATTTAATGAGCCATTCGCCGTTTCACAGTCTGAATTTGTTCATACTTACACATGCATGGCTTAATCTTTGAGATAAGCATATGACTACTGGCAGGATCAACCAGGTAGCATTCCTCATCGACGCTCGCGTCGCATGAGCCCGGCCTGCCCGCGAGGGCGCAGACGGATTCAAGGTGAGCGCGGCCGTCGTTTGCAAGTAGCATCGTACAGGGCAGATAGGAGTCGATGAAGGCCCCATGCCCACTGTGTCTACCGCATCCGAGAATCCCGACCGCCGCTCATGGACCACGGCATCGCATGATGAAGCGAGGGAGGCGTGGGATGCGAGGGCGGCCTTTCGATTCTCCCCCCGCATGAAATGCGAGGGGCGAAAGGCGATCGATAAAACTTGATAATGCCTGGGCATTAGGTATGCAGCGCAGGAAACCGACTTTGAGCTAGCCTGCATTGCGCTTGCCCCGCGACTGAGATGGCAGGTGGGTCAGGACGTCGCTGCTCGAGCAGGGATCCAACCTAACCGCACGTGCCGAACACAACTCACGCGCTGTGCGTCCAAATGCTCCGTCGATGCACGCCCAGCACCGGCCCCAACGCCCAGCAATAGATGTCATGTGTTGCTGCCCATGCGGACGTTGCAAGGCTGAAGCAAGTCCCGCTTGACACGATATCCTACCCTTGGGGGGAGTAGGAAAGATG
Organism: Capsicum annuum; assembly: GCF_002878395.1. Classification (NCBI taxonomy): domain Eukaryota; kingdom Viridiplantae; phylum Streptophyta; class Magnoliopsida; order Solanales; family Solanaceae; genus Capsicum; species Capsicum annuum. The sequence goes on from NW_025886979.1 coordinate 1,074, forward strand.
AAGGCACGCCGAGGCTCATGCGCGGGCGCCGCCCACGCCGGCCGCCGGCGCTCGCCGCGTATTGGGCTCGACCGCATGCGTGCAGCGCCTGGAGCTTTCCCCAAGAGCAGCATGCAGGACTCGCCGCACGCACAAAAGCACCGCCTCGTCCAAAATCAAGTGCCAGCAGCCCCATCGTGGAAGACGCCACCGATAACCGACACGAGCGCACAATGAAGCGCGGTCGACGTTGCTCCACGGGCACGGACTAGCCATGTATGCTGCCATGCGCCCACGCTGCACACCGACGTTACCACTGAGCGCATATTCCAACTAGCGATAGTCGCCTTGAAGTGACTTCAACAACTCTACCCCCCTTATATATGTTTAAAAAAAACCTAAAGGACAAGAATAGACATGATTTCGCCAGAGATCATCCCAGACATATGCGGACCTGAACTGCACGTTTTGATGTGAGACGGGGCCTATGCACTCACAACTATTCAGGAAAACTTTCATTGACCTTTTTCTTGAGTATACCCGCATACCCTATATCGGAGGCGTCAGTTTCAACTATCATAAAGGCTTCAGGGTTAGGAATGCCTAAGCAAGGAAGGTTCTGCACCAAACTTTTGATTTTTATGACAGCATTGGTTTGATCAGTACTCCAAGGAACTGGGGTTTTCTTGAGTCTTTTGTAAAGAGGTTCACAGACCTCTCTAATATTTGGGATAAAATCAGCAACATAATTAAGGCTCCCTAGAAACCTCTGGAGTTGAGTGTTATCAGAAATCTCATTAGGAAACTTTGAGGAGAACTCGATGGCTCAGCAAATAGGTTTATAACTACCTTGATAAAGAACATGTCCTAAGAATCTTATAGATGTTTGGAAGAGATTCATCTTTTTGGCACTAACCACCAAACCGTTGAATTTCACAATCTTAAAGAAAGTATTTAAATGCTTAAAATGGGAATCAATGTTCTCAGAGAAAATAAGCACATCATCAATATAAACAATCGACATATAAGTATAAGGATTGAAAATATTGTTCATAATGTTTTGAAACTCTGACGGAGCATTTTTTAGGCCAAAAGGCAAAACTTTCCATTCATAATGCCCAAAGGGGACATTGAATGCCGTTTTGTATTTATCCTTCTCAGCTATTTGAATCTGCCAGAATCCTGACTTCATATCAAACTTACTGTAAAGGTTGGCTTTGAAAGTTCTTTTCAAAAGATCCCTTTTGTTAGGGATCGGATGTCTGATCCATTTTAAGACCGCATTCAAAGGATTGTAATTTATTACAAGTCTAGGAGTGCCGCGCTCCTTTTCTGCACTGTTATTGACATAAAAGGTAGAACAACTCCAGGGGGAGTTAGAGCTTCTAATAATACCATTCTTTAGAAGATGGTCAATCTCCTTTTTGCAGACTTCCATCATTTCTTGGTTCATTTCTATGGGTTTAGCTTTAGTAGGAATGGATTGTTCGTCAAACCCGGGAATATAAGGAAGTTCAACCAAGTGTTTTTTTCGTTCCCAAAAGGCATTAGGAAAATCGAAACAGATTTCTTTCTCAAAATGTTGTTGGAGATTAGATATTTTGGTAATCATCTCCGGGGTTTTTAGGGACTGCTCAATTTTCTTGACATGAATATCTTGTTTAAGAAAATTGATGTGAGAAGAGAGTCTGTTAATTTAAAAAATAGTTCTGTCTTTAATAAGGTTACCTTATTCTGGGGAGAGGGGCCTTAATAAAGGAAATAATAGGCTTTGGTTTAAAAGAGTAGTACGAATTCCGTCGTAGTCACTCCAGTAAGGACGAATCTGGTTGACGAAAGGAATTCCTTGAATGATATCTTCAATGATATCTTCGGTGATGACGAAGTCATTAACAAGGCAAATGCCATTGTTACAGACATGAGCTTTAGAGAGTTGATAATGGATTTCCATTTTCTCTCTTGTGGCCGAGTAAAGACGAGAGGTACTCTTTTGAAGGTACTTTGTAGGCACAAGCCCCTTAACGATACAGTTACTGTCAGCACCCGTATCAAAGAGTGCGACTCTGTTAAGGACAAAGTCTTTGTTTATGACAATTTTTACGGCTATGTGTTCGCTGTAGGCTTTTATGGTCGTAATAGCTTTGCCGGACGTAGAGGGAGAATCTGAGCCAGGAAAGGAACTAGGCTCTGGTTCTCTAAGATGGTCATTTGGAATGATCGGGAAGGCCTTTGGAGACTCTGGAGGAGAAATCATTTCTGGGGGAGAAATACATTTTAGGACTTGATCTGTAAGAACGTTAAGCTCTACTTGGTCAAGACGAATTTTAAGATTCTTGATCTCTCCCTTTAGGGTGGAGATTTCTCCCTTGAGATCAGAAATAGATGGTTCTGCAGGTTTGTCGAATCTTGACATAACCTATTTCATGCTAAAAGGCTGAATAACGGGTTTGGGGGGTTTCTCTTCGTGAGAAAGCATTAAACGTTTGAGTTCTCGAAGATATTTATTTCTATCCTCATCATCTTGGATATGCTCTATAATATCGAACAGGATTTCTTTAGGATTTCCTAAAATAACATTAACAATCTTTCTGGAGCAGGTGCAGAATGTACCATTACAAGCGCACTCTTGGCCAGATTGAGATTGATCCGTCTCATAAGCGGCGTTGATGAATTCTTCGTCGCTATAGTCATCACTGGACGAAGTATAGGAATTAGAAGACTCAGAAGATTCAGGCGAATCCTCCATTATAGAGAATAAACTAGCTCTGGTTTCCTTAGAGAGATCTAACTGGTTTATTTTCTTTTTCTTGTTAGACTTGCAATCTTTCGCCCTGTGGCCTGCCTTGCCACAAGTCCAACAAGTATGTTTAGCCTTAGGACCTTTTCGCTTGTCCTTCCTACTAGGCTTATAAGATTCCCTTTTGAAGAGTTTCTTGCTAGAGGTAGCCCTCTTGTGAGGTTTGGAGGACTTCTTTCTATGCCTTTTGCTAGGACTGGTGAATCCATAGTCTTGGCAGAAGGTTCCTAACCCGTACTTGGAAGTACTATCCTTCTTAAGTTCTTTCTTAAGTTTGAGGTCAGTGCAGAGATCGATCCCTACAGTGGTGATAAAAGTGATTAAGTCGCCATAAGTTAAGATATCATAAGGAATCTTTCCTTCGAATCTATCCTTAATTTTGGTTCTAACCTTTTCTACAAATAGAGAAGGGAGACCACTAATGAATCGTTTCTTCCAGAAATAATTGTTGCAGTCAGGTCGGATCATGACCTTTACAAGGAAGGTATCTTTATACCATCGAAAGTCTGCTAGGTCTTTGCAGGTAAGATTGTTGAGGATTTCCAAGCTCCTATCTTGGAATAATTTGGGCTCTCCTATGAAATGTCTTGCAATGAGCCCGGCCTGCCCGCGAGGGCGCAGATGGATTCAAGGCGAGCGCGGCCGTCATTTGCAAGGAGCATCGTACAGGGCAGATAGGAGTCGATGAAGGCCCCATGCCCACTGTGTCTACCGCATCCGAGAATCCCGACCGCCGCTCACGGACCACGGCATCGCACGATAAAGCGAGGGAGGCGTGGGACGCGAGGGCGGCCTTTCGATTCGCCCCGCGCAGAAAAAATGCGAGGGGCGAAAGGAGATACATAAAACTTTATAATGCTTGGGCATTAGGTATGCAGCACAGGAAACCGACTTCGCGCAAGCCTGAATTGCGCTTGCCCCGCGACTGAGATGGCAGGCAGGTCACGACGTCACTGCTCCAGCAGGGATCCAACCTAACCGCACGTGCCGAACACAACTCACGCACCGTGCATCCAAATGCTCCGTCGATGCACGCCCAGCACCGGCCCCAACGCCCAGCAATAGATGTCGTGTGTTGCTGCCCATGCGGACGTTGCAAGGCTGAAGCAAGTCCCGCTTGACACGATAGCCCGCCCTTAGGGGGAGCAGGGGAGATGAAGGCACGCCGAGGCTCATGCGCGGGCGCCGCCCACGCCGGCCGCCGGCGCTCGCCGCGGATTGAGCTCGGCCGCATGCGTGCAGCGCCTGGAGCCTTCCCCGAGAGCAGCATGCAGGACTCGCCGCACGCACAAAAGCACCGCCTCGTCTGAAATCAAGCGCCAGCAGCCCCGTCGTGAACGACGCCACCGATAACCGACACGAGCGCACAATGAAGCATGGTCGACGTTGCTACATGGGCATTGATGGCTCGCACGAACTAGCCATGCATGCTGCCATGCACCCACGCTGCACGCCGACGTGGCCACTGAGCGCCTATGTCAACAAGCGATAGTCGCCTTGAAGTGCCTTCAACACCTCTACCCCCCTTATATATGCTTAAAAAAAATCCAAAGGACAAGAGTAGACATGATTTCGCCAGAGAATCATCCCAGACATATGCGGACCCGAACTGCACGTTTTGATGTGAGACAGGGCCTATGCACTAACAAAAAGGTCGCGTAATCGGTAAATGATAATTTTTGTTGAGAAAATATTTTTTTTACAAATATCATTTATCAAAATTCAAAAAATAAGCAAAAATAAATCAAAAATAGAAAAAAAATTTATAAAAATATGAAAAAATTAGGAAAATATTCTCAGCGCATGAACTAACCATAAACCAACAATCGACTGCATATTTGTACGTATAAAGTAACGATATAAAATATTTAAATTTAAGGATATTAAATGAAAATATGAAAAAAAAATATAAAAATAACGTGGGGACATTAGGAAAATCGCCCGGAATGCAACAGATAAGTAACAACCCCAAAATATGCATATTAGAATGAAGTAGCCTTAAACCAACAATTGAGTGTGTATTTGTACGAATAAAGTAACGGTATAGAATATTTAAATTTAAGTATATTAAATAAAACTATGAAAAGAAGGCGACGGGACATTACGAAAACCGCCACGACATATGTGGTAACATTGAAATATATTTAAAATAAAAAATTAGAGCGGATATGTAGAAAAATGAGTATGTAGCGGTGAGGAAGATGGATGAACGTCAGAAAAATATTAGGATGATCGAACGTAGGTTTACGCTCTTTTGATTTTGCCACGGTGCGTTAGTGCCTTGGTGCCACGGTGCCTTGGTGCCTTGGCGCCATGCTGCCACGGTGCGTTGGTGCCATGGTGCCACGGTGCCTTGGAACGGTGCCACGATGCCTTGGTGCCACGGTGCCTTGGTGCCGTGGCGCCGTGCTGCAGTGCCTTGGTGCCATGGTGCCACGATGCCACGGTGCCATGGTGCCATGGTGCCACGGTGCCACGGTGCCATGGTGCCATGGGGCCTTGGTGCCTTGGTGCCATGGTCCCTTGGTGCCATAGTGCCATGATGCCTTGGTGCCACGGTGCCATGGTGCCACCATGGCAGGCCACTATATGTCCATCGACGTTCGTCATTGGAGGCGTCTCCAGCATTGCACTCGACGGTCAAAAAAACCTCTAATTGCGACATGCCTCCACGAACCGACTTTGTTCTCGACGCATCGCTGAGGACTTATGGCGCACTCCGCATCGCGGAAAACCTCTAGTTGCGATGCCATTGTTTTTCGCGAAAGGCCACTTCAAATCGAATGCTTAACTGTTTAGAATGGGACGCACGCAACGCTTGAAAGATAAGAGGCTAACTCGGGTGTGGTGAACTCGCAATACTTGGTGGAATTTTTCAAGGACGGTTGCACAAACCTCCCTTGGAGATGGGCGGAAAAATGGTTGGATTGGATGGGGAGGGACGAACCGGAGCGACAAAGGGCTGAATCTCAGTGGATCGTGGCAGCAAGCCCACTCTGCCACTTACAATATACCGTCGCGTATTTAAGTCGTCTGCAAAGGATTCTACACGCCGCTCGATGGAAATTGTACTTCAGGGCGGCCACCGCGATCCTTCCACCGCGGCGGCTTAGCCAACGACACGTGCCCTTGGGGGCCGAGGCCCCTACTGTGGGTCGGCAAGCGAACGGCGGGCACATGCGTCGCTTCTAGCCCGGATTCTGACTTAGAGGCGTTCAGTCATAATCCAGCACACGGTGGCTTTGCGCCACTGGATTTTCAACCAAGCGTGATGACCAATTGTGTGAATCAACGATTCCTCTCGTACTAGCTTGAATTAGTATTGCGACACTGTCATCAGTAGGGTAAAACTAACCTGTCTCACGAC
>NW_025886980.1:0-1494 GCF_002878395.1 Capsicum annuum
ACATCAAAAATAAAAATTACAAGTTAAAACATAAATGAAATTACAAAATCCTATCTATACAGCTTCTTTTGGACTCGACTTGAGTTTCATCACCCTATTCTTCAGGCGGGCTCCTGACTTGCCATTTCTTCGACTTGTTGCTTGCCTTTCAATTTCCACACCCTGTTCTCCAAGCGGGTTCCTAACTTGCTATTTCATCAACTTGTTCCTATGCTTTCCAATTTCTACACCCTGTTCTCCAGGCGAGCTCCTGACTTGTTATTTCATCAACTTGTTACTATGCTTTCAATTTCTTCACCCTTTTTTGCGGGCGGGCTCTTGACTTGCTATTTCATCAACTTGTTTCTATGCTTTCAATTTTTTTACCCTGTTCTATAGGCGGGCTCCTGACTTGCTATTTTTTAATCTGTTTAACTTTCAATTTCGTCACCTTGTTGCTTGGTTTTCCATTTATTCACTCTGTGCTTCGGGCATGCTCCTGAAATCACATCAAAACTGAAAAAAAAATATTATCCAAAGCAAATAAATGCATTTTCTATGAGTTAATTGGAATTACTCGACTAAAAGTTACGTCTTATAGGAATCAAAGGGAATGACTCAACTAAAAGGTACGTCTTATAGGAATCAAAGGGGATGAATCGACTAAAAGGTACATCTTATAGGAATCAATAGGAAAGACTCGACAAAAAGGTATGTCTTATAGGGGTCAAGGGAAATAACCTGACTAAAAGGTATGTCTTATAGGAATCAAAGGGGATGACTCTACTAAAAGGTATGTCTTATAGGAATCAATAGGAATGACTCGACTGAAAGGTATGTCTTATAGAAATCAAAGGGAATGACTCGATTAAAAGGTACGTCTTATAGGAATCAAAGGGGATGACTTGACTAAAAGGTACATCTTATAAGAATCAATAGGAATGACTCGACTAAAAGTTACGTCTTATAGGAATCAATAGGAATGATCGACTAAAAGGTACGTCTTATAGGAATCAAAGGGGATGACTCGACTAAAAGGTACATCTTATAAGAATCAGAGGGGATGACTTGACTAAAAGGTACGTCTTATAGGAATCAATAGGAATGACTCAACTAAAAGGTATGTCTTATAGGAATCAAGACTTAAGTTAGTAAGTGCATTACCTAAGAAGCGAAATTCGAATTACCCAATCAAGGAAGTGTGTTTCATTATCAATGTTGTTTGAATTATCAAAATAATGAAGTGTGTCTCCTTACCAAAGCTGCTTGAATTACCAAAACAAGAAAGTGTGTCTCCTAGAGATCTTGAATTATGAGTTTTACCATGGTTTTGATTACCAAACCTGTGCAGCAACCTTGCCTCTTGAATTTGTTGAGGTGAGAAATTACGGCCTTTGGTGTTTAGGCTCTGAAATCCTTGATCTGAATGCAACATGTATTCCTATTACATACAAAGAAAACTTGTGATTTTAAAAACTTGGCTTTTTAGGAAATTGCTCCTGCCCCCGTCATATT
>NW_025886981.1:0-4143 GCF_002878395.1 Capsicum annuum
AAAAGTATTTTAGAAGTGGAAATGCTTTTTAGAAAAGCAGATGGGCTATCTTTTCTTTTAGAAAAGTAGATGTGCTGTCTCATTTACTAAGGCTGATAGATTCCTTTAGCCTTTAATAAAGGTGGGTGATTGTAGGTAGGGTCTAGTAGATTCCAACTAGGAATAGTAGAATGCCCTTTCAAAAAATAATTCCGGTTCTTTGAACCTCTATCTTTTGAAGAGGTCATTTCTCTGTTCTTAGTAGGGGTCCATGTAGGCCCTGGCAATTCCTTTGGGATTTAACATATCCCCATTGTTGTCACTGCTGCCGGTGGAAGAGGCTTCTTCTAGAAGTTGGAGGACTTCTTCATTATTAGTGTCTTGGCTTTCTATATCGAGCAAAGCCTTTTTCAATCTTTCTTTGAGCGCCTGTTTGTCCGGTGAGACGCCTGCTGAAGATGCTGGTGTTTTCCCCTTGTCGGGAGTTTTAGGAGCTGCTGGCTTGGGAGTCTAGCCTTTAACCTTTATCTCTTTAGACAGATATGTAATTCGGTCTTGTTCTCCTTTGGCAAAATTCCAGGAGATGATATAAGATACTCGCTTCTTAATAAAGAATTTACACATTTGAATGTGTTCTGGAAGGGTTAAGCATCCTTCATTTGCACAGAATTCTGCGAGACGGCTAAGAAATTATTGGGGAAGAATTTCTTTGATTCCTCCGAAGCATCCCCACCACTCATAAAACCATCTAGGTATAATGGTATTTATCATAGCAGGACAATACTTAATAAACCAGGTATGTCCTGGTCGAACATAGAGAAAATTGAACCATGCAGACTTGTAGTCGTACCAGTTGTATGTCTGAGGCCTATGTGGCATCGATAAGGCAATAGGAGTATGCAGATGATCCGCAAACCAATTAAACGGGGTTAGTACCCTTTTGATGGTAAACCTTGAATAATCAATGAATTCGGGATTCCGTTCATTCATAGAATGCTCTACTTTGATGGAATCCGTCTCGACTAGAATGGCTTCATAAAATCGCCGGGTTTTGAGTGGACTCTCTGTATCCACAAAGTTTTTTTCATTATAGACTGGTTTAATGAGTTGTTCAAGAGGGTATCCCTCGTATGCCTTGTCCAAGGCGATAATAGGTATTACCTGGGTGGTAACGAACTTGAATTCCTCTTTGGCTGGGGAAGTAGGTGCTGTTTTAGTGATACCAGGATCAACAACCTGTGCAAAAGATTCTGGAGTCTTCATGGTATAGCTCTGTTTCGATTGTACCGAAGAACTGGAAGATGACCCTTTATTAAAGGGTCTGTTGGTCTTAAGGTCTACCAATTTAGATGGCATTGGTGGAGGAAGCTTTGGTAGTTCTGCTAGAGCTGCATACTTGTTCCGAAATGGTGAATGTAGTTCTGTTTTTAATTCAGGCCTCTGTGGGACTGATGGCCTCAGGGGAGCTGAAGCTGTAGGTGATGAATCGAATGGTCTAGCCATTTTAGTTTGATCTGGTTGTTTGGCTGAGATCTTTCCCAGCGTTGTGGGTCTCATTGTGGCCCTGTAAAAATTCTCTTGTTAGGAAATCGGGAAGGGAATTATTTTCTCCTTTAATAAATTCAATTTGAAAATCAAAACTAGATAGGAGAGCTTGCCATCTAGCAAATATTTGTTTTGAAACAAGATTTTTAACGTCTTTTTGCAAAATTTCTTTAGCAGATTTACAATCTAACCTAAGCAAAAATTCTTTATTAACAAGGTCATCTTGAAATTTTGTGATACATAGAACTATAGATAAAATTTCTTTTTTAACAGTGCTGTAGTTTTTTTGTGCGGAATTCCATATTCCGGATGTGAATCTGACTAACTGTTCAGGGTTAGGAATACCTAGACACGGAAGGTTCTGGACCAAGGTTTTGATCTGGATGACTGCATTGGTTTGGTCAAGACTCCAAGGAACTGGGGTTTTCTTGAGTCTTTTGTAAAGAGGCTCACAGACCTGCCTAATATTAGGGATAAAATCTGCAACATAGTTAAGACTCGCTAAAAATCTCTGGAGCTGCGTTTTATCAGTAATTTCATTAGGAAATTTAGAGGAGAACTCAATGGCTCGGCAAATAGGTTTATAGCTACCTTGGTAAAGATCGTGTCCTAAGAATCTGATAGATGTTTGGAAGAGCTTCATCTTTTTGGCACTAACAACCAAACCATTAAGTTTAACAATCTTAAAGAAAGTATTCAAATGTTTGAAATGAGAATCAATGTTTTCTGAGAAAATGAGCACATCATCAATATAAACAATCGACATATAAGTATAAGGATTGAAAATATTGTTCATAATGTTTTGAAACTCTGAAGGAGCGTTTTTGAGACCGAAAGGCAAAACATTCCATTCATAATGCCCAAAAGGGACATTGAATGTTGTTTTGTATTTATCTTTTTCAGCTATTTGAATCTGCTAGAATCCTGACTTCATATCAAATTTACTGTAAAGGTTGGCCTTGAAAGTTCTTTTGAGAAGATCCCTTTTGTTAGGGATTGGATGCCTGATCCATTTTAAAACGGCATTCAAAGGCTTGTAATTTATTACAAGTCTAGGGGTACCGTGCTCTTTCTCTGCAATGTTATTGACATAAAAGGCAGAGCAACTCCAAGGGGAGTTAGAGCTTCTAATAATACCATTTGTGAGGAGATGATCTATTTCCTTTTTGCAGATTTCCATCATCTCATGGTTCATTTGGATAGGTCGGGCTTTAGTGGGAATGGTTTGTTCGTCAAACCCTGGGATGTAAGGAAGTTCAACCAAGTGTTTCTTCCATTCCCAGAAAGCATTAGGGAATTCGGAACAAATTTCTTTTTCAAAAGCTTTGTGGAGATTGGTTATTTTAGTAATCATCTCCGGGGTGTTCAAGGATTGCTCAATTTTCTTGATATGAATATCTTGTTTAAGGAAATTGATATGAGACGAGAGGCGGTTAATTTTAAAATCCGTCCTTTCCTTAATAAGGTGTCCTTCTTCTTGCGAGAGGGGTCGCAATAAAGGAAAAAATAAAGTTTGGTTTAACAGAGTTGTACGGATTCCTTCGTAGTCACTCCAGTAAGGTCGAATCTGGTTGACGAAGGGAATTCCTAAAATGATATCTTCAGTGATATCGTCGGTAATGACAAAGTCGTTAACAAGGCAAATGCCATTATTACAGACATGAGCATTAGGGAGCTTATAATGGATTTCCATGTTTTCTCCAGTTGCGGAATAAAGACGAGAGGTACTCTTTTGAAGGTACTTCGTGGGTACAAGACCTTTGACGATACAGTTATTATCTGCCCCTGTATCGAAGAGGGCGACTCTGTTAAGAACAAAGTCTTTGTTTATGACAATTTTAACGGCTATGTGTTGACTATAAGCCTTTATGGCTGTAACAGCTTTGCCGGAGGTGGAGGGAGAATCTGAACCGGGAAAGGAACTAGGCTTAGGTTCTTTAAGATGGTCATTCGAGATGATCGGGAAAGTCTTAGGAGATTCTGGGGGAGAAAGCTTTTCTGGGGGGGAGAAATATCCTTTAAGACTTGATCTGTAAGAACATTGAGCTCTACTTTGTCAAGACGGATTTTCAGATTCTTGATTTCTCCCTTTAGGATGGAAATTTCTCCCTTGAAATCGGCAATAGATGGTTCTGCAGGTCTGTCAAATCGTGACATAACCTATTTCATGCTAAAAGGCTGAATAACGGGTTTGGGGGGCTTTTCTTCGTGAGAAAGCATTAATCGTTTGAGTTCTAGAGGATACTTTTTTCTAGCCTCATCGTCCCGGATATGTTCTATAATGTCAAATAGGATTTCTTTAGGATTTCCAGAAATGACATTAATGGTCTTTCTGGTGCAAGTACAGAAAGCACCATCACAGGCACATTCTTGGCCGGATTGGGATTGATCTGTCTCATAAGCAGCATTGATGAATTCTTCATCGCTGTAGTCCTCACTTGATGAGGTATAGGAGGATTCTGAGGAATCAGGCAGGTCTTCCATTATAGAAAATAAACTAGCTCTGGTTTCTTCTGAGAGATCTAGCTGGTTTAACTTCTTCTTCTTATTGGACTTACAATCCTTCGCCCTATGGCCTGTCTTGCCGCAAGTCCAACAAGTATCTTTAGCCTTAGAGGT
>NW_025886982.1:0-2251 GCF_002878395.1 Capsicum annuum
CATATTGTATCTAGTGAAGGAATAAAGGTTGATACTCAAAATATAGAAGCCATGAAGAGTTGGCCAAGGCCCACAACGCCTACGGAGATTCATAGTTTTCTTAGGTTGGCAGGTTATTATAGAAGGTTTGTTGAAGGTTTTTCTTTAATTTCTGCACCTTTAACCAAGCTAACACACAAAGCATCCAAGTTTCAATGGAATGATGCCTGTGAAAGGAGTTTCTAAGATCTGAAGAATAAGTTGACTTCTACACCCGTATTGGTACTTCCAGAAGGCACAGAAGGGTATGAGGTGTATTGTCATGCTTCAAGAATTGGCTTAGGATGTGTATTGATGCATCATGGTAAAGTAATAGCATATGCCTCCAGACAATTGCGGCCACATGATAAAAACTATCCTACGCATGATCTCAAGCTAGCAGCAGTTATATTTGCTTTAACGATATTGTGCCACTACTTGTATGGGATTCATGTTGACATATATACTGACCATAAAAGTTTGCAATATATCTTTAGCTAGAAGGATCTAAATTTGAGGCAGTAGAGGTGGCTTGAACTATTAAAATACTATGATATTGATATCTTTTATCATCCAGGGAAAACAAATATGGAGCTAATGTGCTAAGTTGTAAGGCTATGATGACGTCTATAGAAAGGAAAGGGATGATTAAAGATCTCCATCAACTAGCTAATTTGGGGGTTCACCTTCTTGAAACTCCAGATGATTGGCTTATTGTGCATAATGCAGCAGAATTTTCATTAGTAGCTAAAGTGAAAGAGAAGTAATATGTCGATCTAATTTTATTAAAGTTTAAGGAGAATGTACAATGTGGGACGACTAAGGCATTTGAGATTAAGCGAGAAGGAGTACGTTAGTGCCAAAATAGATTATGTATGCCTAATGTAGATGGGCTAAGAAAGAGGATTATGATAGAGGCACATCGTTTGAGGTATTCCATCTATCCAGGGTCAACTAAGATGTATCAAGATTTGAAAGAAATATATTAGTGGAGTGACATGAAGAAGAACATTGCAGAATTTGTAGCCGAATGTCCAAATTGTCAAAGAGTTAAATTAGACCACCAAAAGCCTGGGGTTATATGCAATGGATAGATCTTCCAATCTGGAAGTCGGACATGATCAACATAGATTTTGTCATTAGTTTGCCTCGTACATCTCAAAATTTTGATTCCATATGGGTGATAGTTGATAGGCTTACCGAATCCACACACTTCCTACCAGTTAAGACCACTTACACAGTTGAAGATTATGCAAAATTGTACATTAAAGAGATAGTTTGACTACATGGAGTGCCAATCTCTATTATATCAGATCGGGGAGCCCAATTTACTGCAAATTTTTGGAAGTCTTTTAAGAGGAATTTGGGAACACAAGTGAACCTGAGTACAGCTTTTCACCCTCCAACAGACGGACAAGTAGAACGTACCATACAAATACTTGAAGATATGCTAAGATCTTATGTATTAGACTTTAAGGGTAGCTGGGATGATCATTTTCCTCTTATCGAGTTTGCCTACAACAATAGCTATCATTTAAGTATCAAAATGGCACCATATGAATCTTTGTATGGAAGTAAGTGTTGATCACCAATTGGATGGTTTGAAGCGGGTAAAACTGCCTTTTTTGGGATAGATCTTGTTTATCAAGCTATGGAAAAGGTTAAAGTAATTCAACAGCGGCTGGAAATAGCCCAAAGTCGACACAAGTCATATGCAGATATTAGAAGAAGAAGGCTAGAGTTTTCTATTAGTGATTGGGTATTCTTGAATGTATCACCAATGAAAGGGGTGATGAGATTTGGTAAGAAAAGGAAAATAATTCCATATTATATAGGCCCATATAAGATTATTCGAAGGTTTAGCCAGGTCGCATATGAGTTAGAGCTACCCCAAGAGCTCTCAGCAGTACATCCGCTATTTCATGTCTCAATGCTTCGAAAGTGCATCGGAGATCCATCACATATCACTTCTACAGAAGACATACAAGTTATGGAAGATCTCACCTATGAAGAAATACCTATTGCCATTCTAGATCGACAAGTTAAGAAGATAAGGAATAAAGAAATAACATTTGTAAAAGTACTTTGGAGAAACCAACAAGTAGAGGATATCACATGGGAAGTTGAGGAAGCAATGAAATCCAAATATCCTCATCTATTCAAATACGAAGAGAAAGTCCAAGATGCTGAATTAGAGCAATAACAAGTAAGTGTTTATATATATATATATATA
>NW_025886983.1:0-2019 GCF_002878395.1 Capsicum annuum
CTATCCACGTAACTTTCAAGAGATCAATATCTATAGCCTAAAGGACAATTCTTGGCGAACAATACATTGTTCTCGGAGAGTGACGCGGTTAATTGGTCCAGGTAAATTTGTGAATGGCATGTTTTATTGGGCTACTAGTATTGATATAAAAAGTGGTTGGAGCATAACCTCTTTTGATTTGAGGAATGAGAAATGGAAAAAGGTAGAGCGACCTTATTGTGGAGAAGAGGATAAATTTCTAGTGTTGGGAGTGTTGAAAAGTAATCTATCTATGATTTATAATAATTCGACTACTCACGTGGATGTGTGGACAATGAGGGAGTATGAGAATAAAGCATCCTGGAGAAAGATTTTTACTATCAATTATTCTCTATATCCCGTGGATTATTTATTTTCTCACTCTTTTTTTCTATCAAAAAGAGGTGAATTTCTACTTATGTTTCACGATAAAATCATGATATACAATCCGAAGGATAACGTAAGCAACTGTTTACATATTAATGAATTTCATTATGGTCTTTGGACGGAATTCTTTCCAACCCTTGTCTGCCCGCTTTCACAAAATGAACAAGGGACACTACAAGATTGAAGGCGACAAATATTATGATTATTGCAACTGTACTGTAAGTGATGATTTGTATGAGTTTGATTTTATGTATTTTGCAAAGGACATATTTTAAGGAGAACTTTACGAACATCTTCATGGATATTTCATTTGACCTTTCCTTTCTACTATTTTCATGAAAAAAGAATCTTATTGTTGCTACTAAATAATTAAATTCTTTGGCTTTGTCCTTCAATTAATTTAGGTATTTGGCCAATGGAAGGTTGTATCTTCTTTCACTTTAGTAATAACAGTAATATTAGCAAGAATGGGTTGAATTAATTAGAGAAAGCAATAGTGGAAATATTTGATTGCTGTGATTATGGAATAGATGGAAAAACTCGTGAACATAGAATTTTAGGAGAAGTGATAATTATGTTTTTATTTTTTTTTCTCAAAAATAGATAAAGAAAAAACTTCAATCCAACAAAAAATAGTGTTCGATCAATAGTTTGACACACAGCAGCATTAATTGAGGAAACTTTTGAATTTAATGAAACTTGATGAAGAAACAAAAGAAAAAATAAATTGCATGTGAAATTTTTCAACAAAATGGTGCTTGAGATGGGCATTAAATCGAAATTCTAGAATGATATAATATCCAATGTGTAGACACTTAATTTTGTCCCTTCCGAAGTCTGATTTTATTCATTTTTAGTTCACCTTACCATGTGTCCAACCTCATTTAATTATATCCCACAAAAATACAAAAATAAATAAAAATAATACCTCTAACTAATTTATCTTATCCTAATAACCTATCCAATTAAAAGTGGACACCTCATACCTCACCACCCCATGCCCATACCCCCACCTACGCTACCCCTACCCCCTCACCCCACTCACTTGTCCCACACATCAACACACAAAAAAGGAACCCAAGGAATAAAATTCACGGGCCCCACAGCAAAAGAAAAATTGATTCCCCATTTTCCATTCTAACATATATATACGCCGAGAACTTCCTTTTTCAGGGGGGGAGGGAAAAAGAGGCAGATACCATTATTTCCTCTCTCTAGGACGGATACAAAAAACAAAAACCTTCCTTCCTTCTTCACAAAAAGAAATCACGCATACACACAAAATAATACACACACAACTCACCATTCCACTCTCAAATATAGCCATACACACGCACACCCATATAAAAAATCACATAAAAGGGGTGAAAAATAGTGAAAGGTGAGGTGAATCGTAGGAGGGAATAGTGAAATCGAAAAGAGGGATGGAGATGAGGATCGACAGGGGATAGAGTGAATGGAATTGGAGAGATGTCCGAGCAAGAGGGGAGAGAAAAGGGACTGGGGTTTAACTGTTTCGGCGTTTGTGGCCAAGAAATAGCATCTTTTCACCAAAAAATGTTATTGTGCTCTCTTTCTGCTTGTTTCGGTCACCGTCACCGGAGTTCCAACGGA
>NW_025886984.1:0-3923 GCF_002878395.1 Capsicum annuum
CCATTTTTATGGAAGGTCCTAAACAGACAGTAAAACCCCATTTTTCATGAGGGTCCTAAACATTAAGTAATTTCCCATTTTTCAAGAGGGTTCTGAAAATAAAGTAAAATCCCATTTTTCAGTAGGGTCCAGAACAAAAGTAAAAATCCCATTTTCTAGGAGGGTCCTGAACATAAAGTAAATTTTCATTTTTTAGGAGGGTCCTGAACATAAAGTAAAATCCCATTTTCCCATTTTTCAGGAGGGTCCTGAACAGAGAGTAAATATCATTTTTCAGGAGGGTCCTTAACAGAATGTAAACTCCCATTTTTCCGGAGGGATATGAACATAAGGTAAATTTCCATTTTTTAGGTAGGTCCTGAACAGACCGTAATCTCATTTTTCAGGAGGGACCTGAATATAAAGTAAATTCCATTGTTCAGGAGGGTCCTGAGCAAAAAGTAAATTTCCATTTTTCAGAAGGGTCTTGAATAAAAGTAAAATTCCATTTTCCAGGAGGGTTCTGAACAGAAAGTAAAATTTTCATTTTTAGGACGGTCCTGAACATAAAGTAAATTCCCATTTTCCTATTTTTCAGGAGAGTTCTGAACCTAAAGTAAATTTCCATTTTTCAGGAGGGCCCTGAACATAAAGTAAAATCCTATTTTCCCATTTTTCAGGAGGGTCCTGAACAGAAAGTAAATATCATTTTTCAGGAGGGTCCTGAACAGAATGTAAAATTCAATTTTTTAGGAGGGTCATGAACGTAAAGTAAATTCCCATTTTTCAGGTAGGTCCTGAACAGACAGTAATCTCATTTTTCAGGAGGGTCCTGAACATTAAGTATTTTCCCATTTTTCAAGAGGGTTCTGAAAATAAAGTAAAATCCTATTTTTCTGGAGGGTCCTGAACAAAAGTAAAAATCACATTTTTCAGGAGGGTCCTGAACAAAAAGTAAATTTCCATTTAGCAGGAGGGTCTTAAACAGACAGTAAAATCCTTTTTTTCAGAAGGGTCCTAAACATAAAGTAAAATTACATTTTCCCATTTTTCAGGAGGGTCCTGAACAGAGAGTAAATATCATTTTTCAAGAGGGTGCTGAACAGAATGTAAAATCCCATTTTTCAAGAGGGTCATGAACATAAAGTAAATTCCCATTTTTCAGGTCGGTCCTGAACAGAGAGTAATCTAATTTTTCAGGAGGGTCCTGAACATAAAGTAAATTCCCATGTTTCAGGAAGGTCCTGAACACACAGTAAAACCCCATTTTTCATGAGGGTCCTAAATATTAAGTAATTTCCCATTTTTTAAGAGGCTTCTAAAAATAAAGTAAAATCCCATTATTCAGTAGGGTCCTGAACAAAAGTAAAAATCTCATTTTTCAGGATGGTCCTGAACATAAAGTAAATTTCCATATTTTAGGAGGGTCCTGAACATAAAGAAAATCCCATTTTTCTATTTTTCAGGAGGGTCCTGAACAAAGAGTAAATATCATTTTTCAGAAGGGTCCTGAACAGAATGTAAAATCCCATGTTTCAGGAAGGTCCTGAACAGACAGTAAAACCCCATTTTTCATGAGGGTCCTAAATATTAAGTAATTTCCCATTTTTCAAGAGGCTTCTAAAAATAAAGTAAAATCCCATTATTCAGTAGGGTCCTGAACAAAAGTAAAAATCCCATTTTTCAGGATGGTCCTAAACATAAAGTAAATTTTCATATTTCAGGAGGGTCCTGAACATAAAGAAAATCCCATTTTTCCATTTTCAGGAGGGTCCTGAACAAAGAGTAAATATCATTTTTCAGGAGGGTCCTGAACAGAATGTAAAATCCCATTTTTAAGGAGAGATATGAATATAAAGTAAATTCCCATTTTTCAGGTAGGTCCTGAACAGATAGTAATCTCATTTTTTAGGAGGGACCTGAACATAAAGTAAATTCCCATTTTTCAGGAGGGTCCTGGGCAAAAAGTAAATTTCTATTTTTCAGAAGGGTCCTGAATAGAAAGTAAAATTCCATTTTCCAGGAGGGTTTGGAACAGAAAGTAAAATTTTCATTTTTAGGACGGTCCTGAACATAAAGTAAATTCCTATTTTCCTATTTTTCAGGAGAGTCCTGAACATAAAGTAAATTTTTATTTTTCAGGAGGGTCCTGAACATAAAGTAAAATCCCATTTTCCCATTTTTCAGGAGGGTCCTGAACAGGCAGTAAATTTTATTTTTTAGCAGGGTCCTGAACAGAATGTAAAATCCCATTTTTCAGGTAGGTTCTGAACAGAGATTAATCTCATTTTTCAGGAGGGTCCTGAAGATAAAGTAAATTCCCATTTTCAAGAAGGTCCTGAACAGACAGAAAAACCCCATTTTTTATGAGGGCCCTGAACATTAATTAATTTCCCATTTTTCAAGAGGGTTCTGAAAATAAAGTAAAATCCCATTTTTCAGTTGGGTCCTGAACAAAAGTAAAAATCCCATTTTTCTGGAGGGTTCTGAACATAAAGTAAATTCCCATATTTCAGGAAGGTCCTGAACAGACAGTAAAACCTCATTTTTCATGAGGGTCCTAAACATTAAGTAATTTCCCATTTTTCAAGAGGCTTCTGAAAATAAAGTAAAATCCCATTTTTCAGTTGGGTCCTGAACAAAAGTAAAAATCCCATTTTTCAGGATGGTCCTGAACATAAAGTAAATTTCTATATTTCAGGAGGGTCCTGAACATAAAGAAAATCCCATTTTTCCATTTTTCAGGAGGGTCCTGAACAAAGAGTAAATATCATTTTTCAGGAGGGTCCTGAACAGAATGTAAATTCCCATTTTTTCGGAGAGATATGAATATAAAGTAAATTCCCATTTTTCAGGTAGGTCCTGAACAGATAGTAATCTTCTTTTTTATGAGGGACCTAAACATAAAGTAAATTTTCATTTTTCAGGAGGGTCCTGAGCAAAAAGTAAATTTCTATTTTTCAGAAGGGCCCTGAATTGAAAGTAAAATTCCATTTTCCAGGAGGGTTTGGAATAGAAAGTAAAATTTCCATTTTTCGGACGGTCCTGAACATAAAGTAAATTCCTATTTTCGTGTTTTTCAAGAGAGTCCTGAACATAAAGTAAATTTCTATTTTTCAGGAGGGTCCTGAACATAAAGTAAAATTCCATTTTCCCATTTTTCAGGAGGGTCCTGAACAGGCAGTAAATATTATTTTTTAGGAGGGTCCTGAACAGAATGTAAAATCCCATTTTTCTGGTAGGTCATGAACAGAGAGTAATCTCATTTTTCAGGAGGGTCTTGAACATAAAGTAAAATCCCATTTTTCAGGAAGGTCCTGAACAGACAGAAAAACCCTATTTTTTATGAGGGCCCTGAACATCAAGTAATTTCCCATTTTTCAAGAGGGTTCTGAAAATAAAGTAAAATCCCATTTTTCAGTTGGGTCCTGAACAAAAGTAAAAATCCCATTTTTCTGGAGGGTCCTGAACATAAAGTAAATTTTCATTTAGCAGGAGGGTCCTAAACAATAGTAAAATCCCATTTTTCAGGAGGGTCCTGAACATAAAGTAAATTTCTATTTTTCAGGAGGTCCCTGAACATAAAGTAAAATCCTATTTTCCCATTTTTCAGGAGGGTCCTGAACAGAGAGAAAATCTCATTTTTCAGGAGGGTCTTGAACAGAATGTACAATCCCATTTTTTAGGAGGGTCATGAACATAAAGTAAATTCCCATTTTTCAGGTAGGTTCTGAACAGATAATAGTCTCATTTTTCAGGTGGGTCCTGAACATAAAGTAAATTCCCATTTTTCAGGATGTTCCTGAGAAAAAGTAAATTTCCATTTTTCAGAAGGGTCCTGAATAGAAAGTAAAATTCCATTTTTCAGAAGGGTTCTTAACAGTAAGAGAAATTTCAATTTTTAGGACGGTCCTGAACATAAATTAAAATCCCATTTTCCCATT
>NW_025886985.1:0-1267 GCF_002878395.1 Capsicum annuum
GTTGTAAGTCCTAACCCACTTCAAGTGTCGTTTGGGCCTCACGCCATTCTTTCTTTCTAACCCTATCCAAAAGACAAGTTACAACTAAAGAAAAGACCTTCAGATCAATCTTTGGGGATGTTAAGGCAAAGCATGCAAGGGATATGATGATGTATTTGGGAACTACCTGTCTTCCTCAGTTCAAGGAATCAAGAGAGAAATAAAAATGAGAGAGTCTTATTAGTGAAAACCCTCACGGGCACCATAAGGGGATAGTAAGTTGAGAGATATAAAAAAAAGAGAGTCTTATTGGTGAAAACCGTCACAGGCACCGTGAGACGATTGTGAGTTGGGAGAAATGAGAATAAAAGAGTCTCATTAGTAAAAACCCTCACAGACACCATAAGACAAGGGTGAGCTGAGGGAAAGACCCTTCAAAACGTCACTAGCCGAATAAGGTATGAATGCAATTGGCCTAAGGAAACAACTCAGTTTCAAGGCCATTAACTCAACAATAATTGGTAGAAAGGTTGGATGGAAAGATCAGGTAGCTTAATCCAAAATGCATGGCATAATCATTAGAGTTGACTGTCATTTTTAGAAAATTTGTCATTTCTTTGTTTCAAATGGGGACACTTATTGTCTTTTCTTTCTTCTCTTTATTTTATTTTGTTTTCTTGAGTCAGTGGTCCAAATAAAAGTCATTGTCATTTTTCTCTTGTTTTTGAGTCAAGTCCATATCAAAACAAGTGAGAAAAGATTTCAAAACTGGCCACCAACTTCTTCAATTGCACAATGCAAGACAAAGTCAGCATATGAAAGAAACATAATTGTGAACTTATGAAAATACCAAGGTTTGAAGGATTTATCTGAGAAGCATGACAAAGCAGAGATACTGTGGTTATTTTGGAGTCACTCTTAATGATCTGAGTTTGGGTCAATGACATGACAAAGCAGGGGCAAATGTCAGTAATCTGAAACAAAATGAAGGGAATGGACACTAGAGCAAATGCCTGGAAAGCCAAGTGCTGCAAACTACCACTAAGTTTTTAACTGACAAATTTTCTTTGTTGAAATAGGGGCAGATTCGCTTCACTTAATTCAGCTACCATTGGAAATGCACATCCGTGAGACTTTACTTTATGTTCAGGACCCTCCTGAAAAATGGGATTTTACTTTATGTTCAGGACCCTCATGAAAAATGGGAGTTACTTTCTGTTTAGGACCCTTCTGAAAAATGTAATTTTACTTTCTGTTCAGGACTCTCCTGAAAAATGGGATTTTACTT
>NW_025886985.1:1367-2839 GCF_002878395.1 Capsicum annuum
ATTTTACTTTCTGTTTAGGACTCTCCTGAAAAATGGGATTTTACTTTTTGTTCAGGATCCTCCTGAAAAATAGGATTCTACTTTATGCTCAGGACCCTCCTGAAGAATGGGACTTTAGTTTATGCTCAGGACCCTCCTGAAGAATGGGATTTTACTTTCTGTTCAGGACCGTCCTGAAAAATAGGAATTTACTTTCAGTTCAGGACCCTCCTGAAAAATGGGACTTTACTTTATGTTCAGGACCCTCCTGAAAAATGGGATTTTACTTTCTGTTCAGGACCCTCCTGAAAAATGGGAGTTACTTTTTGTTCAGGACCCTCCTGAAAAGTGAGATTTTACTTTCTGTTCAGGATCCTTTTGAAAAATGAGATTTTACTTTCTGTTCGGGTCCCTCCTGAAAAATGGGACCACGCTTTCAAAAATGAAATACTGCCTTATGATTATCCTGGTGTGGGAAATTCGAGCAACATTTGTAAGGAGACGTACTTCCTTATTTGGTAAATCCAGCAACATTTGTGAGGAAACACACTTTCTTGTTTGGTAATTCAAGCGGTATTTGTAAGGAGATGCACTTCCTTGTGTGGAAAATTCAAGCAAATATTTGTAAGGAGATGCACTTCCTTGTTTGGTAATTCAAGCAACATTTGTAAGGAGACGCACTTTCTTGTTTGGCTAATTCCAACAACATTTATAAGGGGACGCCCTTCCTTGTTTTGACAGTTCAAGCAATATTTGTAAGGAGACGCACTTCCTTGTTCGGGTAATCCCAGCAACATTTGTAAGGAGACGCACTTCTTTGTTCGGGTAATCCCAGCAACATTTGTAAGGAGACACACTTCCTTGTTCGGGTAATTCCTACAACATTGGTAAGGAGACGCACTTCCTTGTTCAGGTAATTCCAGCAACATTGGTAAGGAGACACACTTCCTTGTTTGGGTAATTCAAACGACATTTGATAAAAAGATGCACTTCCTTTTTTGGGGTAATTCAAGCAACATTTGTAAGGAGACGCACTTCCTGGCTTGGGCAATTCAAGAAACATTGGTAAGGAAATGTACTTCCTTATTTTGATAATTCAAGCAACATTGGTGATGCACTTTCTAACTTAAGTCTTGATTCCTAGAAGATGCATTTTCTAGTCGAGTTATTGCACTTAATCCTTAGGAGACGCACTTTCTTGCTAGTTTTCATTTTTTAGGTAACACACTTTTAACTTAAACTTGTATCTCTAGAAGACGCACTTTCTAGTTAGAATCCCTAACTTTAATTCTTAGGAGATGCACTTCCTAGTCTTGGTTATTTAATTTTACTCTTAAGAAATACATTTCTTAGTCAGAGTCTTGATTCATCATTGCAACATGCAAGTAGGTATGATGTGACTTTTCCAAAAGTCTTCTGAGGATAAACAGGGGCAAAAATTCAATTTTTGTTTTTGAAACTTTACTTTTCTGGCAAATAAACGAAATTTCTCT
>NW_025886985.1:2939-4169 GCF_002878395.1 Capsicum annuum
TTTTTAGGTGACACACTTTTAACTTAAACTTGTATCTCTAGAAGACGAACTTTCTAGTTAGAATCCCTAACTTTAATTCTTAGGAGATGCACTTCCTAGTCTTGGTTATTTAATTTTACTCTTAAGAAATACATTTCTTAGTCAGAGTCTTGATTCATCATTGCAACATGCAAGTAGGTATGATGTGACTTTTCCAAAAGTCTTCTGAGGATAAACAGGGGCAAAAATTCAATTTTTGTTTTTGAAACTTTACTTTTCTGGCAAATAAACGAAATTTCTCTTTATAATAATATTCGTTTGGGATAATTTTCTTTTTAGTTTTGATGTGATTTCAGGAGCCCGCCTACAGAACAGGGTGAAGAAGTTGAAAGCATAGCAACAAGTTGATGAAATAGCAAGTCAGGAGCCCGCCTGAAGAATAGGGTGATGAAACTCAAGTCAAGAGTTCAAAAGAAGCTGTATAGATAGGAATTTTGTAATTTTATTTATGCTTTAACTTGTAATTTTCATTTTAATATAATGACAGAGCCGTGGATAGGAACCTCGATGTAACCCCACTCAACTCTCCAACTCGGTATAGTCCATCTCTTTCCAATCTTTTGAAATACCCGTGACTTGATTCTCTCATAACTTGGGTAGGTAGGATGTCCTAAGTCAAAACCCGGTTGCTCTTCTTTCTTCTGTTTCTTTCCTTGAATAATGGTCGGGTCAAAATTTGATCTCGTTGTCTACTTCTTTGTCTGAAAACACTTCATGTTTACATTCAAAGGGGGCATGATGTGACACCTAATTTTGTCCCTCCTGAAGACCCAAGTTACACATTTTTATCCCTGTCTTACCACGTGCCCTCACCCGTATGATTATATCCCATAAAAATACAAAAAAATAACAAACCCACTAATAAACCTAATCCCCAATTATTCTTTTGTAACGAAATTAATCACTTCTCCTATCAATTTTGGAAAACACATCACTAACCCATGCCCCCATACCCTACCCCCACCTCACCACTACCCTACCCTACCCCCTACCCCCTTTTTACACGTTTTTTTTAACCCAGGGAATGGACACGGATAAGGGACCATATTCACATACATATACAAAAAAAAAAAAAAAAAAAAGGACACGATTTTTTTTTCTTCTTCTTTCCGTCATCTTCTTCACCAAGAAATTCACGAATATGCTCACAGAAACACTCCACACACAAAATCACACAAGAGAGAACAAGAG
>NW_025886986.1:0-2951 GCF_002878395.1 Capsicum annuum
CTTTCTCAGATTACCACCTTGTACTCCCTTACTCCTCTTAATCTTTTTTCTTTCATAATAAATCGGATTGGAGTAGGTAAGCATTTCTTTTTGTGGTTTGGGTAGCAAGTACATTATGAGGCGATTTCCCCATTGGTCTCTTACAACATTAGGCCAATTTTGCGCGTTAGGAACTTGATGTTGTGCAAACCAATCAGCACCCAAGCTCATATGACCGTAGGTTAAGGAAAAAACATCGCAACACACCTCCTCATGGTAATCAAATTGGGAGAAGATAACTTTTACCCTCTGGTAACCTTGAACTCGCCCAAGTAGTATGGAACAAGTAAAGGCTCTCGAAATAACCCCAAGTAATCAACCATGGACGGAAGAATGTAGTTTCTATAGTACCTATCATTCAACACCATAAGGCATCTCGGTATCCCCCAAATAGTCACCTTTTCGAAGTGTACACTCCTCGTTGGATCAACATTGTAAGGCACACGAGTACCCGTCGGTTTTGGAGATGCTTGTCCTCTTCTTCTCGTGGGATAACCTCTACTATAGCTAGTAAAACCAATCACACCATGTTAACCTTGATAAGAAGACATGTTCCCCTTATATCACCTTTGTACCTACAGAATGAACAAACAAGATTAGTAGTAAAGCTTTTCACTAACACTCGTATACACTCACCTTTGTGATTCTCACAATTGGAGCGGCAAATATTAAAAGTTGCTTATACTCTGGTAGTCAATAGGATGTCAATTCTACTAGGCGCTCGGAGTAGATTCTTGTTTGATCGACTCAAGACACAAAAATAAAATTTACTTATGAACTTGAAACAAAGAAGTTACTACGAGTTAAAAATGAGAAAAAGAACACAAATAACGAAGACACGAAAGGAACTAATTTAACAATTAATCTACAACTAAGTAGGTGATTACTAGTTGTTAATTAATTCTAGAATCAAGATAGGAAACTAAGGAAATGATAAAGTGAAACCAATAATCTAAAATTTGAGCCAAAATTCGATGCGTGAATAGTAACTTGATAACGTGGCAGCCACGTATTGGTTGCGGTTTCTACAATTTTTATTTTCCAAAGCCCAAGTCTTGACCAATTTTAATTTGGATGGGTGAATTTGTTTTAAGGAAGGAAGAATAAGTCTTGAGCCTTTTTTTTTTCAAGTTTCAAATTTCAAGATTTGACTTTTGTAGTACTTTTCCTTAAAACATGGACCCTTGTTTTTTTTTTTTGGAAAAGTGATTGAGATGTGATTGACTTGTTGGTGAGTGATGGTAAGTCTTTCAAGACTAACAAAGTTCTCACAATTTTTCCTTCAACTTTTTGGATCTAACTTTCACTTTATTTTAACAAGGTATGAAGGTTTGGAAGAACATCAAGAGCACTTCAACAATCACCAAGAAAATCAACAACAACCTCCTAAGAACAACAACAATTCCGCAAAAAAAAGGTCAACTACAAACTTCCAACAAACGGCCAAGTCCTTTTGTGTGGTGTTTTAGTCTTAACAAGGGGTGAAGGTTGGGATGAACAACAAGAACACAACAACTTTTCAAGAACAATAACAACACCAAAAGCGTCCAGCCCAAGTCCACAAGAAAGGTCACCACACGGACAAGAACAACAACATCAATACACGGCCATTAACTTGTTCACAACAAGCATCTCAACAATTCAAGATCAACTTTAGATCTAGACTCAAGAGTGTTAGAGAAGATAAAAGCTAACACTAGAAACAACAAATCAAACAAAAGAATACCTAGATCAAGACTCAACTTTTCAGCCAAGACAACAACAACAAGAATCCAACTTCTCGGCCAAGGACACAACTTTTTTTTTGTATTTTTCAACTACCAAGCCCAAGATTGATCTTATAGGAACAAGATCAAGCCATTCTTTGATACCAAATGATATAAGACAAACAAGAGGGACACAAAACAGCCACAAAAACAGTCCAATACACCCTCCATAAAAGTCCACAAATCGTGGACCAAATGGAGACCTCACTCGAATTCGATAAATATAACAAGAATACAAGAAACAAAGGTGTATGTGACACCCAAAACAGCCACAAATCGTGAAGAACAAGATAAAAACAAGAACACAAATTTTTGGATTCAACAAGACACAAAAACAGTCCACTACAAACAATAACAAGATTACAAGAATAAAAGGATAGATAGTGAGATATAGATTTGTTACAAGACTTAGGAACAAAGTGTGATTCAAACACTAAACCCCTAATTAATGTAACAACAACACCACACTCTTACGGTGAACGCCAAGGAAATCACTCACCTCAAGATCCACCATTTTCAAGCAAAGAACAATATTGACTTTTCCAAGCCCTATACTAAGGATAGCTTTTCCAAACCCTAACTAAGAACTATACTAAGGTGTTGCACTCTCCAAAGAGAGAATAAGTCTTTCAAATGTTCATCATTCATTAACTAAAGAGAAATGACCTAAAATAGACTATATATAGTATATTACAAAAGAAAGATAAAATGACTCCAATGCCCTTAATGAGGTGGGTTGCATTGGAGTGTCATTTAGACAAGGCTAAAAGACCAAAATGACCTTGAGGCTAAGTGACCAAAATGACCTTAATAAAAGTTGCCAAAGCCGTAAACCATCAAATGTGGTCCAAACCCGTGAGTCATCTAGTATTTAAGGCTCCAAACAATCTTTCACACACAGGTTTGTTTGATGGCATGGTCAAAATAACCCCTACAAGTAGGATCCCGTGCCCTCCATGGGACCAAAGCTTGATTCTTCACGTAGTGACTTTGAATGATGCCATCGAAAGCTAAGGCAGCCATTTCACTTCTATCAAATTAGCAACAACATCAAGTGGTCAATCTTAGAACAATATCAACATTCATCGTCCAATTTCACAACCACAACAATGTTCACCCATGGACGGCCAAGTTCAAGTTCACAAC
>NW_025886987.1:0-4108 GCF_002878395.1 Capsicum annuum
CCCACCTTCAAGACCGTGGGCTATAGCACATCGATTTTTCTCGAATATGCCTCGTTTGCACCGTTTCACTCGTTTGTCCACCCAAATGGCCACGAAAAATTAAAGGAATTACACTGGGACGATCCCCAACCTCCCTAGCACGCCTTGGTCCATGTTCGGCCCACAGCACGGTCGGAACCCTAGCCCACCCCTGAAACCGTGGGCTATAGCACACCAATTTGGCCCAAAAATGCCCCATTCGGGCCGTTTCGCCAGTTTGTCCACCCAAATGGCCACGAAAAATTAAACGGACCACACTAGGACGATCCCAAACCTCTCTGGCATGACCTAGTCGATTTTCGACCCAATCCACGCGTGGAACCCAGGTCCACCCTCAAGACCGTGGGCTATCACATCGATTTGTCACGAATATGCCTAATTCGCGCCGTTTGTCCAACCGAATGGCCACGAAAAATTAAACGAATCGCACTGGGACGATCCCCAACCTCCATGGCACGCCCTGGTCTATTTTTGGCCCACAGCACGCCCGGATCTCGCGCCTACCCCCAAAATCATGGGCTACCAATTTGGCATGAAAATGCCCCGTTCGCATCGTTTCGCCCGTTTGTCCACCCAAATAGCCACGAAAAATTAAACGGACTGCACTGGTACGATCCCCAACCTCCCTAGCACTCCCCGATCGATTTGCGACCCACAGCACGCCCGGACCTCGGGTCCACTCCCGAAATCATTAGTTATAGTACACTAATTTTCCCCGAAAATGCCCCGTTCACGTCGTGTCGCTCGTTTGTCCACCCAAATGGCCATGAAAAATTAAACGAACTATACTGGATGATCCCCAACCTCCCTGGCATGTCCCGACCGATTTTTGACCCACAGCATGCCCGGAACCCGTGCGAACCCCCAAAACCCTGGGCTATAGCACATCAATTTGGCCCGTAAATGCCCTGTTCGCGCTGTTTCGCCCCTTTGTCCACCCAAATGGCCACGAAATATTAAACAGACCGCATTGGGACGATCCTCAACCTCCCTGGCATGCTCCGGTCGATTTTTGGCATACAGCATGCTCGGACCCAGTCCCACTCCCAAAACCGTAGGCTATAGCACATCGATTTGGCCCAAAAATGCCCCGTTCGCACCGTTTCGCCTGTTTGTCCATCCAAATAAAATTAAACGGACCACACTAGGATGATCCCCAACCTCCCTGGCACGCCCCGGTCGATTTTTGGCCCACAGCACTCCCGGACCCACCCCCAAAATAGTGGGCTATAATACACCGATTTGGCTTCGCGCCGTTTCGCCCGTTTGTCCACCCAAATAGCCACAAAAAATTAAACATACCACACTGGGATAATCCCCAACCTCCCTGGTATGCCTCGGTCGATTTTTGTCCCACAACACGCCCAAAACCTCGGGCCCACCCCCGAAATTGTGGGCTATTGAACACCAATTTTGCTCGAAAATGCCTCGTTCGCACCGTTTCGCCAGTTTGTCAACCCAAATGGCAATGAAAAATTAAACGGACCGCACTCAGACGATCCTCATCCTTCCTGGCATGCCCTGGTCGATTTTTGGCTTACAGAACGCTTGGACCTCGGGCCTACCCCCAAAATTGTGGGCTATAGCACACCAAATTGGCTCAAAAATACCCCGTTCGCGTCGTTTCGCCAGTTTATCCACCCAAATAGCCACGAAAAAAATAAAAGGACCACACTGGGACGATTCTCCACCTTTCTAGCATGCCCCGATGGATTTTTGGCCCACATTACGCTCGAGCCCACCCCCAAAACTGTGGGCTATAGCACACCGATTTGGCCCAAAAATGCCCCGTTCGCGTCGTTTCGCCCGTTTGTCTACCCAAATGGTCACGAAAAAATAAACGGACCATACTAGGATGATCCCCAACCTCCCTGTCACGTCCCGATCGATTTTCGGCCCATAGCACGCCCGAACCCCAGGCCCACCCTCGATACCGTGGGCTACAACACATCGATATGGACCAAAAATGCCCCTTTCGTGCCCTTTTCCCTCTTTGTCCACCCAAATGGCCACGAAAATTAAACGGACCATACTGGGACGATCCCCAATCTCCCCTGGCATGCCCCGATCAATTTTCTGTCCACAACACACCCGGACCCTAGGGCCACCCCCAAAATCGTGGGATATAACCCACCAATTTGGCCTGAAAATGCCCCGTTCAAGCCGTTTTGCCTATTTGTCCACCCAAATAGTCACGAAAAATTAAACGGACCACGCTGGGATGATCCTCAACCTCCCTGGCACTCCCAGGTCGATTTTCGACCCATAGAACGCCCGGACCCCGAGCCCACCCCCAAAACCGTGTGATAGAGCACACCAATTTGGCCCGAAAATGCTTTGTTCGTGCTGTTTCGCCTGTTTGTCTACCCAAATGGCCACGAAAAATTAAACAGACCACATTGGGACGATCCCCAACCTCCCTGGCATACCCCGATCAATTTTTGGCCCACATCACACCCGAAGCCCAGGCTCACCCCCAAAATCGTGGGCTATAGCACACCGATTTATCCCGAAAATGCCCCATTTGCGCTGTTTTGCCCATTTGTCTACACAAAGGGCCACGAAAAATTAAACGGACAACACTGGGACGATCCCCAACCTCCTTGGCACGCCCCGACCGATTTTTGGCCCACAGCAGGCCTGGACCCCAGGCCCAACCCCAAAATCGTGGGCTATAGCACACCAATTTCGTCCGAAAATGCCCCATTTGCGCCGTTTGGCCCGTTTGTCCACCTAAATGGCCACAAAAAATTACATGGACCATACTAAGACGATCCCCAACCTCCCTAGCATGCCCCGATCAATTTTCGACCCACAGCACGCCCGAACCTCAGGCCCACCCCCGAAAACTGTGGGCTATAGCACATTGATTTGGCCCAAAATATTCCGTTCGCGCCGTTTCGCCCGTTTGTCCACCTAAATGGCCACGAAAAATTAAACGGACAACACAGGGACGATTCCCAACCTCCCTGGCATGCCCCGGTCAATTTTTGGCCCACAACACGCCCGGACCTCGGGCCCACCCCTGAAACCGTGGGCTATAGCACACTGATTTGCCCCGAAAATACCCCATTTGTGTCGTTTAGCTCGTTTTTCCACTGCAATGGCCACGAAAAATTATACGGACCACACTGGGACGATCCCCAACCTCCCTAGCATGCCCCGATCGATTTTTGGCCCACAGCACGCTCGGACCCTGGGGTCACCCCCAAAACCGTGGGATATAGCACACCGATTTGACCCAAAAATATCCTGTTTAAGTCGTTTCGCCTGTTTGTCCACCCAAATAGTCACGAAAAATTAAATGGACCATGCTGGGATGATCCCCAACCTCCTTGGCACTCCCCGGTCGATTTTTGGCCCACAGTACGCTCGAACCTCGGGCCCACCCTCGAAATCGTGGGTTATAGCACACCGATTTAGCCCGATAATGCCCCGTTTGCGCCGTTTCGCCCGTTTGTCCACCCAAATGGCCAAGAAAAGCTAAACGAACCACACTAAGACAATCCCCAACCTCCCTGGCACACCCCGATCGATTTTCGGCCCACAGCATGCCCGAACGCCGAACCCACCCCCAAAACCATGGGCTATAGCTCACCGATTTGGCCTAAAAATGCCCCGTTCACGCTGTTTCACCCGTTTGACCACCCCAATGACCATGAAAAATTAAACGGACCACACTGGGACGAACCCCAACCTCTCTGGCACGCTCCGGTTGATTTTCGGCCCACAGCACGCCCACACCCCAAACCCACCCCCAAAACCATGGGCTATAGCACATTGATTTGGCCCGAAAATGCCCCGTTCGTGCCGTTTTTCCCATTTATCCACCCAAATAACCATGAAAAATTAAACGAACCACACTGGGACGATCTCCAATCTCCTTGGCACGCTCCGATCGATATTTGGTCCACGGTACGCCCAAACCCCCGGCCCACCCCAAAATCGTGGGTTATAGCACACCAACTTGTTCCAAAAATGTTCCGTTCACGCCATTTCGCCCTGTTTATCCACTCAAATGACCACAAAAAATTAAACTAACTTCGCGGGTCAAATTTGCCGCCATATT
>NW_025886988.1:0-1516 GCF_002878395.1 Capsicum annuum
GATTTTACTTTCTATTCAGGACCCACTTGAAAAAATGGGAGTTTACTTTCTGTTCAGGACCCTCCAAAAAAATGGGAGTTTACTATCTGTTCAGGGCCCTCCTGAAAAATTGGATTTTACTTTCTGTTCAGGACACTTCTGAAAAATATGATTTTTCTTTTTTTCAGGACTCTCTTTAAAAATGGGATTTTGCTTCTGTTAAGGTCTCTCTTGAAAAATGGGATTTTACTCAGTTTAGTACCCTCCAGAAAAATGGGATTTTACTTCTGTTCATGACCCTCCATAAAAATGGAACTTTACGTTATGTTCAGGATCCTCCTGAAAATGGGATTTTACTTTCAATTCTGGACCCTCCTGAAAAATGGGATTTTATTTTCTATTCAGGACCCTCCTGAATTTCTCTTCAAGATCGTTCTGAAAAAATGGGACTTTTCTTTTTGTTTAGGATCCTCATGAAAAATGAAATTTTACTTTTGTTCAGGACTCTCCTAAAAAATAAGATTTTATTTTCTGTTCAGAATCCACCTGAAAAATATGATTTTTCTTTTGTTCATGACCTTCCTCAAAAATAGAATTTTACTTCTGTTCAGGACCCTCCTCAAAAATGGGATTTTACTCTCAGTTCAGAACACTCCTGACAAATGGGATTTTACTTTCTGTTTAGGACCCTCCACAAAAATAGGACTAAGTTCTGTTCAGGACCCTCCTGAAAAATGAGACTTGACTTTTTGTTAAGGACCCTCTTATAAAATGGGATTTTGCCTTTTGTTCAAGACCCTCCTTAAAATTGGGACTTTACTTTCTGTTCAGCACCCTTATAAAAAATGGGAATTTACTTTCTCTTCAGGACCCTCCTGAAAAATGGGGTTTTACTCTCTGTTCCAGACCCTCCTGAAAAATTGGATTTACTTTCAGTTTAGGTCTCTCTTGAAAAATGAGATTTTACTTTCTATTTGGGATCCTCATTAAAAATGGGATTTTACTTTCTGTTGAGGACCCACCTGAAAAATGGGATTCCTCTAGAAAAATAGGATTTTACTCTCTGTTCATGACCCTCCTTAAAAAATGGGATTTTACTTTCTGTTTAGGACCCTCCTGAAAAATGGGACTTTACTTTCTGTTTAGGACCCACCTAAAAAATGAGACTTTACTTTTTGTTCAAGACCCTCTTGAAAAATGGAATTTTACTATTTGTTCAGGAAGCTCCTTAAAATTGGGACTTTACTTTCTATTCAGGACCCTTCTGAAAAATGCGAATTTACTTTCTCTTCAGGACCCTCCTGAAAAATGAGATTTTACTATCTGTTTAGGACCTTTTTGAAAAATGGAAATTTAATTTCTGTTCAGGACCCTCCTAAAAAATGGGATTTTACTTTCTGTTCAGGACCCTCTTGAAAAATGAGACTTTACTTTCTATTAAGACCCTCTTGAAAAATGGGATTTTAATTTATGTTCAGGACCATCTTAAAAATTGGGACTTTACTTTATGTTCAGGAACCTCCTGAAAATAGGAATT
>NW_025886989.1:0-2681 GCF_002878395.1 Capsicum annuum
TTATTCCAGTCCGTTTATGAGTCTACTTACGCTTGGCATGCATGTTTTATGATTACATATGAAATTAGTTTTACTTATTACATATACCCCTGCATACTCATTACATTCCAAATGTACTGATCCACCTATATGTCTATATGGTTCTACTATTTCATAATGTAGGTACCATTTGTAGCCCGCACATCATGATCAGGCAGTTGCAGTTTCCAGCCAGTAGGTGTTGAGTTCTCTTGTTTCGAAAACTCCAGACTTGGTTAGTTCATGTACAGTTTATTTATTTTCCATGAGCATTGATTAGTAAAATTTAGAGGAATGTCCTAGCTACTTATAGTCTGTATAGTAGAGGCATTATAGATGTCAATCAGAGTCAGTCATGTAAATTCAATTCTTTCTTCAGATTTATCAGATTGTAAAACATTATTAGTTACATACTATTTAGATTATGACATGATTATATTTCCGCACAGTAAACTCAGTTATTTTATACATTATAAATTAGTTGCTCAATAGTATGCCAGTTCATAGGTTAGCTTGGGATCACTTGTGGATCCAAGAACCATGTGACGACTAGGGGATAGTCTCAGGTTATTACAAGATGACCCATCTGTTGGAAGAAATTTAAAAAGGTCTTCCAACAGATTACACACCTGTTGGTCAATACACCAACACCAACACCACCAATAGTACTAGTACCAATAATATGAACAATGCCAATAACATCGACCAAAAAGGAAACAAAACAAATATACCAAAACACAAGTAAAAAAAAAAAAAAAAAAAAAACAAGATACCACAATTCACTCAAAAAAGAAACTAACTAATGTTCAACTACCATAGAGAGCAACTACCACAAGAATTAGGATTTTCTCAATTTTTTTATTTTTTTGTTGAATAAAAACTCAAAATTGTTAACCCATTGTTGAAGATAATACAACTAAAAGATCTTCTTTTTCATCATTAACTAAAAATACCTATTTTTTTTAAAAAAATAAAATATCAAACTCTACCTTCAAAGAAAGAGAAAATGATGAATGTAAGAAAGAAGAAAGTCAAAAATGACAATTGATGTGGTTGAAAATGGGAACAAAATCAATCCGTTGTGAAGAGTTTGAGAAATCTGTTGTTATTGGAGCAAAAGAGTAATTGATATGATAAGAAGATAAAACATTTTTTGAAATTTTCAAAAATGATGGAATGATTGCATTTGACCCCTCATATATGCATTAATTAGTAGAGTGTTGATTTTATT
Organism: Capsicum annuum; assembly: GCF_002878395.1. Taxonomy (NCBI): domain Eukaryota; kingdom Viridiplantae; phylum Streptophyta; class Magnoliopsida; order Solanales; family Solanaceae; genus Capsicum; species Capsicum annuum. The sequence continues at coordinate 1,250 of NW_025886989.1, forward strand.
TTGAAATAGAATAACAAGTTTTAAAAATATTAATTTGATCTCAATTATCTTATCTTAATTAATATTTTAAAAGGGATTTTGACTCCTTCCTTTTGTCAAAACTAACTAAAGTAGTTAATTTGATGTTAAAATTATTTATATTAAACCATTCCCTTGTTAGTAATAAATAAAATTAATTTCACTAAAATTAGTTTTTATTTAATAAGTTCAATTGTAACTTTAATGATTTTTTCCAACAGATGACCCATCTGTTGGAAGAAATTAAAATAGGTCTTCCTACAAATGACCCACTTGTTCAAGTATATGGGTCATCTATTGGTTAACTAGCACGAATTATTCCAAAAGATGTCCCATCTATTACAACAAATGGGTCATCTATTAGAATAATCAAAATAGCTCTTCCAATAAAAGACCCATCATTGCAACTGTTGGAAGAGATCAAACCAATAGCAAGACCTATTTTTATTTTTCCAATAGATAAACCATGAGTCTTTTCATCCAGTTAGTTATCATAATCAATTTTAGGTTAATAATTTCCTCAAAGACCGTATGCACTATTATTTTAGAATACCATAACATGAGGTTATCAGTTATTAGTTATCAGTACATGCACCAGTTAGTATTTCACTGTCTTTCAGTTGGGAGAAGGATTTAGTACTGAGCGAACCTAGGGATGCGAGCACACCTTCCAGTTGAGAGAGTGACTCTTAGTAGCAAACCCTGCATTCTAGAACTACGCAGCCAATATAGGTTTGATATCTTAACCATCTAGATTAGGGTTGACACATATCTTACCAGAGCACCTTCCAGTAGAGGGTGACTTTTTAGTCCTTTGAGACTTCACTTTAATGGATCCACATAGCCAACGTTAGTACCCATGGCATGTACTAGCACCCTTCCAACTGGGGTAACAGGTTGGACCCCAATTAGTTCAGATTGGGGTATGTCGATTAGATGATATCTCCTATAGTCTCAGTATAGTATTTAGTATTTCTTCAGTTCAAGTTTACTTGACTAAGTGTACTGCATTTGAGATATTCAGTTTTATAGTCTACACTTTCAGATGACAGATTATCTGAGTGACATACTAGATATACACTTAGTCCTGCATTCTTCAATATTACAGTTTTCACACATTAACACTCAGTTATCTCATATTGTTTTCATAGTCCTTACCTCAAAAGCATAATACTCTACAGTTTAGCCCAGTTATTGAGACTAAGTACAGTTCAGTCTTACATGACTAGTATTTAGCGATTAGTCATTCAGTTAATTAGATAAGCTTAGAACATGTTATGCTTGGTTTTGTGTGTTTATTCATTCATGGTCCGTATGATTTTTTATTTATATCATCAAGTGATGTCAGCCTCCATCACGTAGTTTCAGACTCAATATTCATACAGTATTCATGTTTTACCATATCCCAGCTTCA
>NW_025886990.1:0-3177 GCF_002878395.1 Capsicum annuum
TTTCCAATAATGTTTAAAAAGCAAAAGCAAATGGGGCCTCCAACTTAATCATACTCTAAACTGGGAACAATAATCTCTAATAGGGAGTATTGGCAATGAAATATATATATTTTTTTGAGATAAGTATCCATTATCTTCCTAACTATGATCAAAGTTGCTCCGATATACTCCTTCACAGGGGTACTATTACCCCTGAACTCAATTTTAACGTATTTTTATCACCCTTTTGGACTGACGTGAAACATTTATTACATAAAATGAAGCCCACGTCAAAGATGTCATGTCAGCTAGAAGGATGAAAAAATAAGCTAAAATTTAGTTTGGGGTAATAGGACTCGCGTGAAGTTGGAGTGTGTCATAGCAAATTTGATCATAGTCCAGGGGTACTAGATGTTTTACTCTATTTTTTATGGTGTTATGTTTGACCATACAATTTAGGAATTTTCAGTAATTTTAAAAATACCAAAATACTGCTTTCACTCCAAATTACTCACAAAAGTTCAAAAATAACTCCAAATTATATTCGTTTTCTCCTTGCGACGACCTTTTATTATTACTAATCGTCTTCTTCCAAAGTTCCTTTTATTATCCATAGAGTAGTATGTTTTTGAATTGTTACTCTATCCACAAGGATAATATTGTTAAAGTAATCTATCTGTAGGATCAAAATGATTTTGTCAGATTTTTAATGTCCTTTTATTCAACTATTTTGGCATTACGAAATGTATAAACCACACAAAAGGACGCAAAATAATCAAACAATAAACAAAACAAAACAAACCAAAACTGTAAAGTCCAGTCCAATTATACAGTCCGACAAATAGAAAAAAAATACGAAAATATAAATCCTAGTCTAAACTAAATCTAGACCAAGCTCGAATGCCTTATCCGACGCCTCGGGCCTTCACCACGAACATCCTCCGGGTACATGACACCTCGGGGCATTTCCCGGTGAATAAATATATATACAGATACTTTGGGGCATTCCCCGGCCAAATTATACAGTTGAATTAAATACGATAAACTAGAAAGAAACATTCACACGCACATTCCAACATTCAACCAAAACGTCAATCTTAAATTCTTGCCTACCCGAACCTATATTGCCTATCCATTTCAACATGGCATAAATCTATCGCATTTCACTTGTACCGAATGGAGCAAAAAAAGACAACAAACCAACATTAATCTATGTTCAACTTTTATCAATTTCTCGATTCCAACCCCCGCTAGCTTCGTTTTTACCAATTACACCAAAATTACTCCAATTCGTTTCATATATCATAAAAAAAAACACACCGTGAACACAAAAATCATGACAACATAACGTCGACAAAACTCACCAACTACGATCACATCACACACAATCACAAAAATTAAACACATTTTAGACAATAACAAGAATATAGAGTTGAGGGATGGACCTTAAACCGCTCTTTAACCAATATTATTCGACGAGATAAAGAAAACCCGCCTCCGACAACCTCGACTTAAGCTCCAACGATAAATCTGTCCAGCTCGGTATTTGAGAAATTGAAACCCAAAATTCGATTCAAATAACCAATTCGTAAAGCAACAGAAACTATTCAATATACGCCCGAGATCGATCCTAACCAACAGAACTGACCCGAAAGGGTCAAATTCTAACCCAAACACACCGAAACATAGCCTGCACGAATTGAAATCTAATCTGAACCAAACCCGCCGAAACCAACCCGTTCAAGCAGATTTTAGATGGATTTCTTTGTTCGATCTTGGTTCTCAATGAATTTTCCAACGGAGTTAATTCAAAACTTACCAGGATCGATCATAACAGATGAAACTGACCCGAGCGAACCAACGAGTACCAGGATTTCAGAGAAAAGAAAAATAATGGAAAACTCACGTTACCGGAGCTCCGGTGAGCTTGGCGGCAGGACGATGGTCGACCGATTGGAAGTGGTGGCGGTGGAGACGGTAGAGGAAGCTAAAGTAGAGGGGATGGAGTGCTAGGTGGTTTCTCGGGTGGAAGGCGGTGTGATGATGGTGGTGTTGGTAACTGGGGGCGACTGTCGTGGTGCTCCATCCATCGACGGCCAGAGAGGATAGAGGCAGAGAGAGAGAGATCGTAGACAGAGAGAGAGAGAGCTTCGATGATGCGGCTATTTTTTTCGGTTTTTGATAGTGCCCCCCTTTTGTATATGATGATGGATGAAGAAGAAAATACCAATGGAATGTTCTCTCTGGTGTATGTGAATTTGTTTTTTGTTTAATGGAGAAGAAAGGAATTGCCTTTCTTGAGATCTCTGTATCTCTCTATTTTTTAACCCAAATCCATCCTCTGCTTCCGTGATTGTGTGGGTATGTATATGTGGTGAGGGTGGGGTCACGTAGGGTAGGGTATGGGGTAGTGATGTGTTGTCTAAAATTGATAGGAGGAGTAGTTAATTTGTTACAAAAGAATAATTGGGGATTAGGTTTGTTAGTGGGTTTTGTTATTTTTGTATTTTTATGGGATATAAACATACGGGTGAGGGCACGTGGTAAGACAGGGATAAAAGCGTGTAACTTGGGTCTTCGGGAGGGACAAAATTAGGTGTCTACATCATGCCCCCTTTGAATGTAAACACGAAGTGTTTTCAGGCAAAGAAGTAGACAGCAAGACCAAATTTTGGCCCGACCATTATTCAAAGAAAGAAATAGAGGGAAGAAGGACAACCGGGTCTTGACTTAAGACATCCTTCCTACCCAAGTTATGAGAGAATCAAGTCACGGGTTTTTCAAAGGATTGGAGGAGGTGGACCATACCGAGTTGGAGAGTCGAGTGAGGTTCCATCGAGGTTCCGGTCTGCGGCTCTGTTATTACATCAAAATGAAAATTACAAGTTAAAACATAAATGAAGTTACAAAAATCCTATCTATACAGCTTCTGTTGGCTCTTGACTCGACTTTTATCACCCTATTCTTCAGGCAGGCTCCTGACTTACAATTTCTTCCAACTTATTGCTTGGATTTCAATTGCTTCGCTTTGTTGCTTGACTTTTCGTTTCTTCACCCTATTCTCCAGGCGGGCTCCTGACTTGCTATTTCATCACCTGTTCTTCAGGCGGGCTCCTGACTTGCTATTTCATCACCCTGTTCTTCAGGTGGGCTCCTGAAACCCAAAATTAAAACTAGAACGAAAATTATCCCAAACAA
>NW_025886991.1:0-3051 GCF_002878395.1 Capsicum annuum
AAACCACATTCAAAACACAAAATCCCCTTTAAAGTCCCTACACTTAAACCATTTAAAAGTGACTAAGTAACCAACCAAACCACATTCAAAATACAAAATCTCATTTAAAGTCTCTACACTTAACCATTTTCAAGTAACTAAGTCACCAACCAAACCACATTCAAAACATAAAATCTTCTTTAAATTCCCATACATAACAATTTTCAAGTAACTAACTAACAAACCAAACCACATTTAAACCAAAAATCCACCTTAAAGTCTCTAAACTTATCTCTTTTCAAATGTCTAAGTATCAAAACAAAACCACATTTAAAACAAAAAAAATTTCTTTAAAGTCCCTTCACTTAAACATTTTCAAGTATCCATGTATCAAACAAAACCACATTCAAGACACAAAATCCCGTTTGAAGTCCCAACACTTATCAGTTTTATGTAACTAAGTCACTTTCGAAACCACATTCAAAATACAAAATCCCCTTTAAAGTTGCTACACTTAACAATTTTCATGTAACTAAGTGATGAACCAAACCACAATCAAAACAAAAAATGCTCTTTAAAATCCCTACACTTAACAATTTTCAAGTCACAAAGTATCAAAAAAAAACTACATTCAAAAAAATAATCCCCTCTATAGTCACTACACTTAACCATTTTCAAGTGACTAAGTATAAAAAAAAAAAAACAGTCAAAACACAAAATCCCCTTTATAGTCCTTATAGTTAACAATTTTCAAGTAATTAAGTCACCATCGAAATCACATTAAAAACACAAAATCCCCTTAATAGTTCCTACACTTAACCAATATCAAGTGACCAAGTCACTAAACAAACCACATTCAAAATACAAAATCCCTTTTAAAGTTCCAACACTTAACCATTTTCAAGTGACCAAGTATCAAAACAAAATCACACTCAAAACAAAAAATCCCCTTTAAAGTCCCTGCACATAACCATTTTTAAGTGACTAAGTATTAAAACTAAACCATATTAAAAATATACAATCCCCTTTAAAATCCCTACACTTAACCATTTTCCGGTAACTAACTCACCAACCAAACAACATTCAAAACCAAAAGACCCTTTTAAAGTCCCTACACCTAACTATTTTCAAGTGGCTAAGTATCAAAACAAAAACACATTCAAAACAAAAATTTTCATTGAAAGTCCCTTCACTTAACCATTTCAAAGTTACGAAGTATTAAATGCAAACCGCATTCAAAACACAAAATCCCCCTTAAAATCCCTACACTTAACCATTTTGAAGTAACTAAGTCACCAACCAAACCACATTCAAAACAAAAAATCCTCTTTAAAGTCCCTACACTTAACCATTTTGAAGAAACTAAGTCACCAACCAAACCATATTCAAAACACATAATCCCCATTAAAGTCCCTACACTTTACCATTCTCAAATGACTAAGTCACTAACCAAAACATTCAAAATACAAAATCACCTGAAAGTCCCTACACTTAACCATTTTCAGGAGACTAAGTAACAAAATTAAACCACATTCAAAACAAAAAATTCCGTTTAAAGTACCTATACTTATCAATTTCAAGTCACTAAGAAACCAACCAAACCACATTCAAAACACAAAATCCCCTTTAAAGTCCCTACACTTGAACATTTTCATATAGCTAAGACACCAACCAAACCACACTCAAGAAAAAAAGTCTTCTTTAAAGTCTCTAAACTTAATCATTTTCAAATGACAAAGTATCAAAATAAAATCAAATTCAAATCAAAAAATCGCCTTTAATGTCCCAAAACTTAACCATTTTCAAATGACTATATATCTAAACAAAACCACATTCAAAACACAAAATCTTCTTTAAAGTCCTCATACTTAATAATTTTTAAGTAACTAACTTACCAACCAAACCACATTTAACACCAAAAATTCCCGTTAAAGTCCCTAAACTTAATCATATTCAAATGACAAAGTAGCAAAATAAAACCACAGTCAAATCAAAAAATCCCCTTTAATGTCCCAACGCTAAACAATTTTGAAGTGAATAAGTATCAAAACAAAACCACATTCAAAACAAAAAATCTATTTTAAAGTCCCTACACTTAACCATTTTCATGGAACTAGGTAACCTATTAAACCATATTGAAAACACAAAATCGCCTTTAAAGTTCCTACACTTAAACATTTTCAAGTAACTAAGTCACCAACAAAACCTCATTCTAAAGTAAAAATCCTCTTTAAAGTCCCTACACTTAACCTTTTTCAAGTGACAAAGTATCAAAACCAAACCATATTCAAAACATAAAATCTCCTTTAAAGTCTCTACACTTAACCATTTTCGATTAACAAAGTCACCAACCAAATCACATCCAAAACAAAAAATTCCCTTTTAAGTCCCCACACTTAACCATTTTCAAGTGACTATGTCACCAACCAAACCGTATTCAAAACACAAAATCTTAATCAAAATCCCTACGTTTAACCATTTACAAGTAACTAAGTCAAAAAACAAACCAAATTCAAAACCAAAAATCCCCATTAAAGTCCCCACACTGAACCATTATGAAGTAACTAAGTCACCAACCAAACCACATTCAAAACAAAAACTACCCTTTAAAGTCCCTACACTTAATCAATTTCAAGTAAATAAGTCATTAACCAAACCACATTCACAACACATAATCCCCATTAAAATCCCTACACTTTACCATTTTTAAGTGACTATGTGAATAACCAAACCACATTCAAAACACAAAATCCCTTTAAAGTCCCTACACTTAACCATATTCAACTGACTAAGTAACTAATCAAACGATATTCAAAAAACAAAATTCCATTTACAGTCCCTACACTAATCAGTTTCAAGTAACAAAGTTACCAACCAAACGACATTCAAAACATAGAATACCCTTTAAAGTCCCTACACATAACCATTTTCATGTTACTAAGTCACCAACCAAACCACATTCAAAATAAAAAGTCATCTTTAAAGCCCCTAAAATAATTCATTTTCAAATGACTAAGTATCAAACTAAAACCACATTCGAAACAAAAAATCCCCTCTAAAGTTACTACACTT
>NW_025886992.1:0-1510 GCF_002878395.1 Capsicum annuum
ATATATATATATATATATATAAATCAGTATAAGCTTCAAAAAGCACCAAGAAAATAAAAAAGATAGCTGAGTGTTTTGGTTTTCAAGCGGAACCTTAAAGCTTTGAAGATCAATAATTGTGTCCGAACCTCACGATCACCCACAAGCCCTAAATCCTGAATCCTGCGTAGTACGAAATCTCAAAAACCAGCTACCACCTTTTTCACTCACTCACAGTAATATCTAAACAATAAAAACATAAACTTTTGTTAAGCTATCTACACGAGAAAAGAAATTACTCAGTAATATTATCTACAAATAAAAACATAAGTTTTTGTTTAGTTACCTACACTACGCGAGAAAAGAAAGAAAAGAGGGATTTGGAGTACCCAAAACTTCTAAATGTCCAACTAACCATTGTTTATTATTTTCATAGTGTTTGAACTTCCCACCATAAACAAAAAGTTATCTAATAATGTAGAAGAAGGTGATTCACATCTTCACCTGATTCTAACGATATATGAAACAACAACAACAATATACCCAATGTAGAAGTAGTGATCTAACAATAATAATAATAATAAAAAAAGAAAGGTCAAAATTCGAAATAAACCCTTTGAGCTACTAGCTAGGATGAGAAGAGTACCTGCAGGTGTAGTAGAAGATCTCAAAAATTTGAGCTACCACCTTCACTTAGCTACACTACACGGAGAAAAGAGAAATATATTTGAGGCTGCGGGTTTAGTAGAAAGATCCAAAAAAAAATAAAAGTTACCATAATTATTTTTACTTTTCCTGAAAGAAAAAATATAATTCTTTTCCATATTTAGCTAACCTCTTTTTTAGAGGAAAGATTTTGAATACCTATAAATAGAAGTCCCCTCTTCTCATACAATAGCATCCACAATATAGTTTTTTTTAATTAAATAATGTGTCGAGTCAATATGGGTCAATCAAAGTAATAAAGCCGTTTCATCTGAAAAAAAAAAAAAAAGAAATGTTGCACTTCTAACATCAACTTTCTAAGTAATTTTCAAATTATTTTCTATAAACTTGTCGATTACAAGTTCAGATAAAAGAAGAGAATCTCTCGGAAATAACCTCTTCTTTTTTTTTCTTACGCTCATAAGGATATGTATTAATTATGTCTTAAAAGTTCTTACTTGTTTATGTCTTAAAGAACAATTTCTCTCTATTAATGAAACCTTTTATATGTCATCGTCTTATTATAATAAAGTGTTTATATATAGTCTTCAAAAAAATTACTATTAATAATAAAATAGAAAAAGGATAATTATGTATATTAATAATCTAAATTGAAGAAGGGGAGCCTTGGAGTAACTGGTAAAGTTATTGTCATGTGATAAGGAGGTCACAGTTTCAAGCCTTGGAAAGTTATTGTAATGTGATAGGGAGATCACGGTTTCAAGCCTTGGAAACTGACTCTGACAGAAATATGTGGCAGAAATATAAGGTAAGGTTGCATACAATACATCCTTGTGTTGGACCCTTTCCGGAACCCTGTGCATAA
>NW_025886993.1:0-2354 GCF_002878395.1 Capsicum annuum
TAGCTTCGTCTTCAGAGGCTTACCAACAGACAATGTTAGGTAACTTAAATTTTAGACCATTAGAATCCCTCGAGACAATGGAAAGAATTCATTTCGGACCATTTAATTTAATTGCATACCCTGAAAGCAATATATCTTTTAGAGTAAGACTAGACTACGTTTTAGACAGACCCCAAAGGTGTTTAGTAGATAATCTCTGGATTTCTTATAATAGACAAAATCGTAATCATTTCATGGCATCTATGAATGCTTTATGCCATTACATGGCCGAAAAAAGTAGGCCTCGTTTTAAATACTATGTAGTAATTCATGAAAAAACTAATGGCATTTTCCAAACATGGTTAGAAGTATTAGACTCCATACAAGGTTTCAAAGCCCCTCTTTTTAAAGGCTTTAATGATTTCACAGAAGCCACTAATCATGCTAGGGGATATTTAGGACCAAATTATTACATATCTCCTTCTCTTAGACAAAATTCAGACCAGATACCCCAGTATAATTTGCAAAAAGAAACTGGAAAGAATATTTTTTGCAACCACTGTTCTTCTATGATGAAAAACTTCAAAACGCTAAATGCCCAAAAGGAGTCACTCCTCATGGAAAACACAAGACTGATAAAACAAATACAAATGTTAGAAACAAAACTCAGACAGCAGACTCCAGTTAGCAAAACGGATGCACAAACTCAGACCCCAGCTCAGAGTTCTCCATCTCCTCAAAAAATGGATAAGAAGGGTGTGCATTTCCCAATAAATGCTCAGAAATCTACTGTACCGGATGTTGGTACAGCTAGTCCGGTTCAAACGGTGACCGGTAAAGATAAATCAAATCCGTTAATGGCTGTCACTTTGCCAAAAAGTGAGGATGAAGGATGTTCTTCATCAAAAGCTAAATCAACAAAATCTGGACATAGGACCTTAAAGAAGACTTTAATATCCAAGAAGAAAAACGAGACAATAATTAAACAGACTCTAGACAGATTCTTCAGTAAACAGACGCAAGATAAATACATGGATGAACAACCAAATGAACAGCCCACTAATCCAGACAGAGCTGTGCCAGAAATAAATACTACAGATAATAATTCGGATAGATCAGACGAAGAAGATAATATTGCACGATTCCAGGATGCCCAGGATCCATATGAAGACGATGACTCAGGCATGAGCTTCGACTCCATAGCCCTGCACAACTTGGATACGTAAAGATACTCTACAGTTGTCACAGTTTGTATTATTAGCTAGTCACAGTTTGTATTATTAGCTAGTATGGTCAGGTGGGGATGCCCACTTTATGTCTTGTAATAGTCAGAGTCAGTCTGAGTGCTTCCTTTATCACTACTTTCTAAAAGAAAGAAAAACTGTTGAAGCACGCGTCAAAATAAGTTTGAAAGAAAATTAATAACGCATGTGACGATGGGGCCCAAAGCGTACCCGACTTGCATTATTAAAGTTTTCTTTCTTATCTCTTATCTAAAAGTGTCGGCCAATTATGTTGCGGCCATGTAGTAGCTTTAGAACCACACCTTTATGTACTTTTTTGCCTATAAAAAGAGCACATCTTGTAAGTAGAAAGGCAGAGTGAAATCACCCAATCTCCAAACTCCCTTGAAATGTTTAACCCCTTTCCTCCCAAACAACTTGTCTAACCCAGTGTTTCTTGTATAAACTTTGTAACATCGTGGTTTAAATAAAGCTTCAAGTTTTCTATTCGATCTTTAGGGGGTTCCCGAAAGGGAAACCTCTCTCCTAGTTACTTCATGTAAGTTCTTATTTCCATATTTTCCCCACAAAAATATTTCTATTCATGTTCTTATATGTATGTTTTAAATAGTTTTTGCATAACCATGTAAATTAAATTGTCTATAAAATTCTTACCCTTAGTATATGGTTAGCCTTTTAATTTCTTAATATCAACGATGGATTAACCTGTAAATTCCTAGGAATTCTGGCTTTGTTAGTCCAAAAGGTTTGCACAATAGACAAAGGACGATTGTTAGCTGCCAGATAAAAATTTTCCGGGGTGTGGTTAAAGAAGTACGATGTTAAGAACATAGATTAAGAGGAAGAGATGAACAGGGAAAAAAAAAACTCTGGGGAAAATATAAACTATAAGAATGATAACATGAAGAAATAATAGGATAGAGGGAGTACTGAGTAGGTTTTTTACAAACTGATATACAAAAAAAATCCATAATAGAAATTTCACTGTTTAATTTCACTGTTTTCTGTTTTATTGAACTATTTTATCATTGAACTATTTTATCGAAATATCAAACTATTGAATCAAACTATTGAAATATCCTATTATTTTGGTATCAGAGCGAGAAGGTTTTGGGAACATTACCTACTAAC
>NW_025886994.1:0-3168 GCF_002878395.1 Capsicum annuum
GACAAGAAGAAGCCACGAACTTAAACCGCGAACAAAACTCGAAGTCTTTGGATGTAAGTAAATTTTTTATTGTTATTTTCCCCTTTGTTGTTTGCGTCGATTCCACAGGTGGGAGGGAATATATTTTGTCTTTTGTTTTCTTTTGGTTGGCTCAAGAATGTTTTTTTTTTTTTGCTTCCAATGTTTTTCTTAATTCTGTTTTTCTCCTCCTTTGTTTTCTTTTTCTGATTCTTTTCTATATGTTGCCTTTTACGACTTGTTCAAGTGTTTGTGTGTGTTATATTGTGTTGGGTAATAGTGGGGAACGTGGGAGAGGAGGTGTAGGGTAATTGGGAAACATGGGAGTTGGGTAGATTTTAGGATTTGACTTTATCTTCTCTCTTTTTTTTTTTTTTTTTTTTTAGTAATAATTTAAACAAAATAAAAATGATGAAATTTATTTAAAACTAATAAAATATGGATAAGTTAAGTAGTTAGTCTTAGAGATATGACTAAGGAAATATTAATGCCATAGGTTCGAATCCTGTCACCTTGATGTGGATACGGTAGCCTAAGAGCAAGTCAAAACTACGAGAAGGGCGCGAATTTAAAAGACTATGTCCAAAGTTGTGCATGTAAGGTGTTTGATAAAATACCAAAAATGATAGAATCCATGTTTTTATGACTTAATAGTGCTTAAATGACAAGTCCATGTTCTATTCCTTATGTTTCCACATGAATTCCATACTATTGATAAGTGTTGTTGTTATAAGTTGTTGTTGTGATATGGAATGTCCATGATATTGAAGTATGCAAGTATACCCACGTTATATGTATTCCCTTTCATGTATAAAATGTTGTGACCATGTGTAGTATGAAATCCTCTATTTATGGTATTACGAATTGTGGATTCTATTCCTATGATCAGTAGAACTCAGTCAGTTATAGAATTCAGTACTCTCAGACAGTTATAGAACTTAAGAAATCTCAGTAATCTAAGTATTGTTATCATTCCAGCTTTAGTTCAGTACTCAACTCAGATCTCAGTAGCATTCAAGAAATCAATTCAGAACTTAGTATCATTCAGTCAGATAATAGATTCAGTAGTATTCCGTTAGATAACGAAACCAGGTGAACTCAGTCAGCTCAGTCAAGTAAGAAACTCAGTAACAGCTTCAGTTCAATTCAAGTACAAGTTCTAAGAATCAGTTCAGAGTCTTTCAGTTGGGAGTAGGAGCTAGCACCGAGCGAGCGCAGGGATGACGGCTCCCCGTCAAAGAGGCAAAGTCGTTAGGAGCAATCCCTGAACTCCAGAACTGTGTAGCATGCACAGGATGTAGGATTCACCCATCAGAAAAAGGCTTGTCACCCGTCAGAGAGGCTTGACTATTATACTGCCTTAGGCTTGACTTTCTACGAGGGTCACCCATTAGATAGGCTTGACCAGATAAGCCTTTACCCGTGGCACGATATTGACACCCTTCCAGTTGGAGTTACAGGTTGGACCCCACCAGTTCAGATTTGGGGCATGTTGGTTAAGTGAGCACTCCCACAATTATTGTTTCAGTATCAGTCTTTAGAGTAGAACTCAGAAATCAGGACTGTCAAATACAGTCATCAATCTCAATAAGGAACTCAGATAGTTTCATAGATTCATAGACTACCCACTAGATAGGCTTGGTCTAACATAAAGTTATTCAGTATCAGTACTTACAGAGGTCATCCATTAGATAGGCTTGATCTCAGTCTCAGATTCAGTTGAGTATTCTCAATATCAATTCTAGAGATCACCCGTTAGTTAGGCCTGATCTCAAGCTTAGTCACTCTTAATCATTATTAGAAGATTTAGACTATCAGATATGGTCGCGCAGTATCAGTTACATCAATTAGGCAGATCATCACAGACATATCCGTTATATCAGTCGTCATAGCTTACATTAACAGTATTCAGTTCAAGACTGTTAGACACAGTCAATCAGACTAGTTCTTTATAATTCGAACTGTCAGGCATAGTTTTTTATCTATTCAGTATTTCAGTATCAGTAAACTCATGTTGCCAGTATTCAGACTCATTAGTCAGTATCACGATTTAGTTTCAGTTACTTACGCATGTATATATTTTCACATTCATATTGGTCAGCATTGTTCATGCATACAAACCCCTTTACATTTAGCCTACCTCACTCGTATACTCAGTATATTTAGACATACTGACGCATTAGCACTATGGTGCTTTCTCTTATGTTACACCATAGGTTCAGAGGCATGAGTTCCAAAGCAGCAGTAGCATTACAAATTTCAGCAGTCAAGTTAGCAGTGAGTCCTCATTCTCCGAGGACATGATTACTACTTTATTACTTCAGTATTTTAGTTTGGCTTTCAGTAGTCGGGAGTTAGTTGTAGACATGTTCCTTTCACTCCCTACTTCAGACAGTTAAAGGCTTTCAGACTAGATTACAGACTAGATTTAGACTTCAGTATTTTAGTTTTGTTTTGGTATTATGATACCACTTTATTCAGACATTGTTATTATTCAGATTATGTTCAGTATTGAACCTTATGGCCTGTCAGTTCATATTTCTGCATTTATATTCATATATTATGCAATGTATAGGAACAGATATCAGTCATGGGTTAGTTTGTGGTCCCTCAGGGTTATGAGCACCATGTAGCATTCCGGTTCAAAAAATTGGGGCATTACAGGGAGGTTGAAAACTTGGAGTTCAATTAAAGAGAGAATTCCAATCTCTTGCTTTTTGCTGAAATACTGCGTAAATTTTATTCCTCAAATCCCCTTTATAAAGGAGTCTTATTACAATAAATAGAAAGTCAAATCCCTATGAAACTAGAAAACATAAAATTCTATTTTGGAATAATAAATAAAGTAACTTAAAATATAAATAAATACTTAATTAATTGACTTCTAGGCCTCCACATCTTCCACACATCCACAATAATTTATGATTTGAATTTTTCAATATAAAGTCCCAAAATCAGAACTGTGATAACACCTATCCAACCCTTACTAAGAGGTAATCCAAAACTCAATCTAAAATATAACATCCAAAAGTATAGAAGTAGAGGAAGAAGAAAAAAGAATAAAATTCGAATAATCTCCAAAGCACACTAACAGAGTAGCATAGTCATAGTTAAAATACAGATAATTTTCGGTCTGGTAGTCACTAATAC
>NW_025886995.1:0-2666 GCF_002878395.1 Capsicum annuum
ATATATTTATTCACCGGGGAATGCCCCGAGGTATCATGTACCCGGAGGACGTTCGTGGTGAATAAATATATACAGATACTTCGGGGCATTCCCCGGCCAAATTATACAATTGATTCAAAAGTGCTAAAATCAAACCATTCAATCAAATTTCAAACATTCAATCAACCCACAATCTCTAGATTTGCCTACCCGACCTACGTCTTGCCTATTCCAATCAGTGTATCTTGATACTACCAAATTCAATTAACGTTTATTTCAAGTCAAACAACTAATGAATCAAACTAATCAAAGTTCACTAATTATATCAAGTTTTCAATTCTTGCCCACTTATTCCCACATGAATTCAACTCTTTCAATTCCTTCATTCACGTAAATCAATCAATAAATATCAAACACAGTAATCGCGATTTCTCAAACACAATATCGAAACATATCACCACGTCACAATCATCAACCAAACACAATATTCACTCCAACACATCAAATATAATAAACATGAAATAAAAGAGGGGAATAGAATTGGACCTTGATTCGTATCTTTCAAATTCCAATATTAATCGAGTGAAGAAAAATAAAGACCGCGTCTGAATATCCCGAGCAGAACCTCAACAACGATCAAACCAAACTCGGTGTTAAAAATAATAACCGGACAGCTCCAAAACCAGTGAAGAAAAACTCATAATACAAAATCCAAATCACAAATGTTGACACGATTTCAACATGAAAAAAAAAGACTCCGAGGACTGACATCGCCGGCGAAACACCAAAATAGACGAAACCACAAACTCAACGACAGAAAACAGAAAAAAAACGTACAATCCGAGCTCCGGCAAACTGATAGTAGGAAAAATCAATTGGAAAAGTCAGATTTCGACGACCAACCGTACAATTCGAGCTCCGGCGAACTTGAACGGATCCTTAAGAATCCGTAATGAGGATGAACGTTTTCTGGCGACTCGAACCGGAGTAACGGTGGTAGGAGGTGGCTGATTGTTCTGTCAGCTGGGGATGTTCGACGACGTCAATAACAGAGCAGCGACGAGGTGCTAGGCCTTCTCCGGTGGAGCAACGGCAGGAAAGGTCGAACTAGTCACGATGGGGATGACCGACGCTGGTAGATCTAGGCATTGACAGAGGAGAGTCGCGGCGCCACGACTGGAGGTGGTTGTTTCACCGGTGGTTGCTGTGGATATGGACGGAAGCAGTGGAACGAGGATGGAGAAGTGAGGAAAACGACGGTGCTGGTGGCGACGAGGTTGTGATAGAATGGGAAAGGAGAAGAACGAAAAGGTTGGGTGAGAGAGAGAGAGAGACGGGTGAGAGAGGGAGGTGGAGGCTGATAAAAATGGTAATCTGTGGGTGTTGAGTCGAAATTCCAGTGAAGAAGAAAATCCAATCCAAAATGGAGTACTCTGTGTGGGGTCCTTATTGTGTGTTAATGGTGTGGGTGTGAGTGACCATGAAGAGGCCGATGGTCAGTGGTGAAGAAGCCCCCCCCCCCCCCCCCCCTTTTTTTTTTATTAATGGAATCCTCTGTTTTTTTATCAAAAAAAAATCCCCTGAATATGTCCCTTTGTGTGTGTATATATGAGGTGAGGGTGGGGTAGTGAGGTAGGGTAGGTGGGGTCACGTGGGGTAAGGGGTAGGTGTGATGTGTTTTATTTTGATTAGGTAGGTTGTTAGGATGTGTTGTCAATTTTTGGTTGGGTGGGTTGTTAGAATATTAGGATAAGACAAAATTAGTTAGGGGATTGTTATTTTTGTTATTTGTGGAGGGATTATCACACGGGTGAGGGTACACGGTAGGATAAGGTAAAAATGGGTAAAACGACATTGGGGAGGGACGAAATTAGGTGTCTACATCATGCCCCCTTTGAATGTAAACATGATGTGTTTTCAGACAAAGAAGTAGACAGCGAGACCAAATTTTATCCCGACCATTATCTAAAGAAAGAAACAGAAGGAAGAAGGACAACCGGGTTTTGACTTAGGACATCCTACCCACCCAAGTTATGAGGGGATCAAGTGACAAGTATCTCCAAGGATTGGAAGGAGATGGACTATACCGAGTTGGAGAGTCGAGTGAGGTTCCATCGTGGTTCCGGTCCGCGGCTCTGTTATTACATCAAAAAAATAAAAATTACAAGGTAAAATATAAATGAAATTACAAAAATCCTATCTATGCAGCTCCTGCTGGCTCTTGACTCTACTTTCATCACCCTATTCTTCAGGCGGGCTCCTGACTTGCAATTTCTTTTCAACTTGTTGCTTGGCTTTCAATTACTTCGCTTTGTTGCATGACTTTTCATTTCTTCATCTTATTCTCCAGGCGGGCTCCTGACTTGCTATTTTATTACTTTGTTGCTTGACTTTTCATTTCTTCACTCTGTTCTCCAGGAGGGCCTCTGACTTTCTATTTCATCACCATGTTCTTCAGGTGGGCTCCTGAAACCCAAAATTAAAACTAGAACGAAAATTATCCCAAACAAAAATTATAATAAAGTAGTATTTCATTTTTGAAAGCGTTGTCCCATTTTCCAGGAGGGTCCTGAACAGAAAGTAAAATCCTATTTTTCAGGAGGGTCCTGAACAGAAAGTAAAATCCCATTTTTCAGGAGGGAACAGAAAGTAAAATCCCATTTTTCAGGACCCTCCTGAAAAATGGG
>NW_025886996.1:0-2582 GCF_002878395.1 Capsicum annuum
TTTTGTGTTACATACATAATGTCAAACTCACTCAGCAACATTTGCCACTTGGCTAGCTTCCCCGTAGGCATGGCCTTCTGGAATATGTACTTTAATGGATCCATTCTCGAGATAAGGTATGTTGTGTAGGACGACAGATAAAGCCTCAACTTTTGTGCTGTACAAGTCAAAGCACGACATGTCCTTTCTACAAGAGTGTAATGGCCTTCATATGGCGAAAACTTTTTACTCAAGTAGTAAATGGCCTTCTCTTTCCTACTGGTCTCATCATGTTGCCCAAGGACGCATCTGAAAGCATTTTCTGAAACTAACAGGTAAAGCAATAATGGAATTTCTTCTCTCGGCTGGACCAAAACTGGTGGTGCGGGCAGGTATTCTTTGATGTGGTCAAAAGCTCTCTAACATTCTTCTGTCCACTCATTCAGTGCATTTTTCTTCAACATCTTAAGAATTGGATCACATATGGCTGTTGATTGAGCGATGAATCTGCTAATGTAATTCAAACAACCCATGAAACTCCTAACTTCCTTCTTGGTCCTTGGGGGTGGCAAGTCTTGAATTGTCTTGATTTTGGATGGGTCTAGCTAGATCCTTCTTCTGATTACTATGAACCCCAATAACTTTCCTGATGGCACACCAAAAGCACACTTAGCAGGATTTAACTTTAAACTGTACCTTCTTAATCTATTGAAGAATTTCTCCAGATGATCCGAACTCTCACGGGATTTGATAATTACATCATCCATGTACACCTCAATCTCTTTATGGATTATATCATGGAAAATAGTCGTCATAGCCCTCATATATGTTGCACCCGTGTTCTTGAGACCAAACGGTATTACCCTGTAATGATAAACGCCCTAGGGCATAATAAAAGCCATTTTTTCTGCATCTTTTTTATCCATCAATATCTGATGATACTCGGTGAAACAACTTATGAATGACTGCATTTTATGTTTTGCGCAGTTCTCGATGATAATGTGGATGTTGGGAAATGGAAAATTATCTTTAGGACTGGCTCTGTTCAAGTCTCCGTAGTCAACACAAATTCGAATCTTGCCGTCCTTCTTCAGCACAGGGACGATGTTGGCCAACCACGTTGGATATTTTGTGACCTTGACAACCTTAGACTGGATCTGTTTTATCACTTCTTCCTTGATCTTTAGACTCAAATCTGGCTTGAACTTCCATATTTTTTGTTTGACTGGATCAAACTCAGAATTTATCAGCAACTTGTGTGAGACAATGCTGGTGCTCAACCCCGGCATATCCTCATAGGACCAAGCAAACACATCAATGTATTCACACAACAGGTGGATGAGCTCTTCCCTTTGTGGCGCTGCCAGGTGGATACTGACACTTGTCTCTTTAATTTCATCGTGATCTCCCAAATTGACTGTTTCAGTTTCCTCCAGATTAGGTTTTTCACGATTCTCAAATTCCTCCATATATTTAACTAATCGTTCCTCGTCATCCGTCCTTCCAATCATCATTGTTCCCTTCATTTTGTTCATTCAAGCTTTGACATGACACGACATTGGCAGGTTTTAAGCTACTGTTACTGTAATGGACAAACAAACTAAGTTAGATGATAAAAAAATAATAACAAAACATATGACTAGGAGCGTTTAATAAAATATATAGTTTTTCCAAATAAATGAAGGACTTTTCATTGAAATTTGAGAGATAATTACAAAACTATGGCTCGTGACTTGCACAAATACAAGTCCCTGCCTTTTTGAAAGTAGCAAGATACGAAAAGAAAGTTTTGAGATATAAAAGGTGGATCACGGGGCCTCTTCCAGATCATCACCAATTTTAAAACTATTAGTAATTGCCCTTTCATCTACCACGACGGGCGATGGGTTATGAGTAGAGTGGAGGTCCAATTTTGCAAGGCCTCCCCTGGCGCAATCTGCTTCACCCCATTGGAATTCGAAAGATTTTCTGGTATAGCATTGCATCATTCGAACAAATCTCCTATCCCATCCCCAAAACCATCATCATCGGGTACTTCTCGTATCGGAAATGACTGGAACAGGAGTGGCAAGGGCTTAAACAGACTCTTCTCTGGCTCATATTCAACCCTATCCCTCTTGGCAGACTGATAGCCTAACCCATACTTAGCCTCTCTCTGGGATTGCAATTGGCTCAATAATTCCTTGCAGATTCTTGCCCAAGCCTCGACCAAGTTCGAACCCATTTCTTAACATCACTATTGCAATCATTTTGTAGATATGAGGCATTGGTATTTTGGGTGTCGAATCTCTGCCTGCAGCATTTACAATTTCCACTGTATAGAAGCTGCTACCTTTTGGAACATCTTTAATTACCGACTGATAACAGTTGGGACGGTACGCTCGACTTCCTTCTCCTTAGATGACTACTTCATAATCTTCCCAAATGAACTTCAATAATTTATGAAGGGGTGATGAAACTGCCTTTGTACCGTGTATCCATGGTCTTCCCAAGAGCAGGTTGTAGCTAGGATGAATATCCATAACATGAAACTTAGTTTTGAACTCAGCATGCCCCATTTGGATGTGCAAATCAATCTCTCCTATGGTATCTCTCTGCCCTCC
>NW_025886997.1:0-2415 GCF_002878395.1 Capsicum annuum
CATGAACGGGGCATTTTTGGGCCAAATCGGTGTGCGATAGCCCACGGTTTCAAGGGTGGGCCTGGGGTCCGGGCGAGCTGTGGGCCAAAAATTGACCGAGGCATGACAGGGAGGTTGGGGATATTCCTAGTGTGGTCCGTTTAATTTTTTGTGGCCATTTGGGTGGACAGACGAATGAAACGATGCGAACGGGTCATTTTTGGGCCAAATCAGTGTGCTATAGCCCACGGTTATTAGAGTGGGCCCAGGGTACGGGCGTGATATCGGCTGAAAATCGACCGAGGCATGCTAGGGGGTTGACGATCGTCCCAGTATGGTCCGTTTAATTTTTCGTGACCATTTGGGTGGACAAACTGGTGAAACGATGCGAACGGACATTTTCGGGCTAAATCTGTGTTCTATAGCCCACGATTTTTGGGGTGGGCCCTTGGTTCGGATGTTTTGTGGGCCGAAAACTTACCGGAGCATGCCAGGGAGGTTTGGGATCATCCTAGTGTGGTCCGTTTAATTTTTTGTGGCCATTTGGGCGGACAAACGAGCGAAACTGTTTGAACGGGGAATTTTTGGGCTAAATCGGTGTACTATATCCCACGGTTGTGGAGGTGGGCCCTGGGTACGGGTGCGTTGTGGGCCAAAAATCGATCGGGGAGTGTAAAGGAGTTTAGGGATCATCCTAGTGTGGTCTGTTTAGTTTTTTATGGCCATTGGGTGGACAAACGGCCGAAACAGAGTGATTAGGGCATTTTCGGGCCCAAACATTGTACTATAGCCCAAATTTTCGGCGTGAACCCGGGGTCCGGACGTGTTGTGGGCCGAAAATCAATCGGGGCGTGCTAGGGAAGATTGGTATCGTCTCAGTGTGGTCCGTTTAATTTGTCGTGGCCATTTTGGACAAACGGGCGAAATGGCGCGAACGGTGCAATTTCGGGCTAAATCGGTGTGCTATAGCCCATGGTTTTGGAGGTGGGCCCGAGGTCCAAGCGTGCTGTCGGAAAAAAGTCGACTGGGGCATGCCAAGGAGGATGAGGATCATCCCAGTGTGGTCCGTTTAATTTTTTTTGGCTATTTGGGTGGACAAACGGGCAAAACAGCGCGAACAGGGTATTTTCGGGCCAAATCGGTGTGCTATAGCCCACGGTTTTTTTAGGTGAACCCGGGGTTCGAGCGTGCTATGAGCCAAAAATCAACCAAGGCATGCCAGGTGTGTTAGGGATCGTTCCAGTGTGATCCGTTTAATTTTTCGTGGCCCTCTGGGAGGACAAACGGGCGAAACGACGCGAACAAGGCATTTTTGGGCCAAATTGGTGTGCTATAGCCCATGGTTTTGAGGGTAGGCCTGAGGTTCGGGCGTGCTGTGGGTAGAAAAATCGATCAGGCCGGGCCAGTGAGGTTGGTAAATGTCCCATTAAGGTCCGTTTAATTTTTCGTTGCTATTTGGGTGGACAAACGGGCTAAACGGTGCGAATGGGGCATTTTTTAAACAAATCGGTGTGCTATAGCCCATGTTTTTGGGGGTGGGCCCAGGTTTCGGGCGTGCTGGGGGCCAAAAATTGATCAGGTCGTGCCAGGGAGGTTGGGGATCGTCCTAGTGTGGTCCATTTAATTCTTTATAGCTATTTGGGGGGATAAACTGGCAAAACGGCGTAAATGGGGCGTTTTCGGGCCAAATCAGTGTGCTATAGCCCGTGGTTTTAGGGGTGGGTTTGGAGTTCGGGTGTGCTGTTGGCCGAAAATTGATCGAGGCATGCTAAGGAGGTTGGGGATCAACTCAATGTGGTCCGTTTAATTTTTAGTGATAATTTGGGTGGTCAAACAAGGGAAACGGCGCGAACGGGGCATTTTCGAGCCAAATCAGTATGCTATAGCCCACGATTTTGGGGGTGGGCTCGGGGTCCGGGAGTGTTGTGGGTCAAAATTTGATCGGGGCATGCCAGGGAGGTTGGGGATCATCCCAGTTTGGTCCATTTAATTTTTTGTGGCCATTTGAGTGGACAAATGGCGAAACAGCGTGAACGGGGAATTTTAGGGGTAAATCGGTGTGCTATAGCCCACGGTTTCATAAGTGGGCCTGGGGTCCGCACGTGCTGTATGGAAAAAACCAACCGGGGCATGCCAGGGAGGTTGGGGATCGTCCCAGTGTAGTCCGTTTAATTTTTCGTGGCCATTTGGGTACACAAACGAGCGAAACAGCGCAAATGGGGCATTTTGGGGCCAAATCGGTGTGCTATAGCCCACGATTTTAAGGGTGGGCCCAGGGGTCCGAGCGTGCTGTGGGCTGAAAATTGATCGGGGCATGCCAGGGAGGATAGGGATCGTCCCAGTGTGGTACGTTTAATTTTTTGTGGCCATTTGGGTGGACAAACGGGCAAAACGACGTGAATGGGGCATTTTCGGGCCAAATCTTTGTGCTATAGC
>NW_025886998.1:0-3504 GCF_002878395.1 Capsicum annuum
AATTTGAGGTTCAGCTTGGGCTTTGATCTTCATCAGGCTTTTCCAAGTTTGTGAGTCAGCTGACGTAGGAACTTTGCTCACTGGATGTGATCTCTTGCAATATTTCTTCATTAAAAAATCAGCCCAAAGAGATGGTT
Source organism: Capsicum annuum (assembly GCF_002878395.1). NCBI lineage: Eukaryota > Viridiplantae > Streptophyta > Magnoliopsida > Solanales > Solanaceae > Capsicum > Capsicum annuum. The sequence goes on from NW_025886998.1 coordinate 138, forward strand.
GGGTCCTGAACCTCCACCATCTTTTAAGTATCAATGAATTGGAGATATCATGCATCCTTCTTATTCCAACGCCACCTTCTTTTTTCAGGAAGCATATATTTTCCCACTTTCTCCAATGATACTTATTTTTACCATCACTAGTTCCCGAAAGAAAATTAGCAAAATGCATCTCGATAAGGCAGATGGTACCCTTAGGCGGGTTGAGGGCAGAGAGAGTATAAATAGGTATGGATTGCAGGATATGCTTAATAAGTGTAATTTTTCCACCATCAGAAAGCATGCTACTTTGCCATCCATTTAGTCTCTTAACAATTTTTGCAAGCATACTATCAAAATAGCTGAGATTTTTCTTTCCACTATATATTGGAGAACCTAAATAATTGAAAGGAAATTTTTTATCTATATAACTAGTCATTCTTCTCATTCTGTTAATCCTATGAGGAGAAGTATTTAGAGCGGTTATGAAAAAGCTCGTCATTATTCACTTTTTGACCAAAGGCTTTTTCGTACCTCCTGATTTAATGCTTAATGAGTTTGATCGTCTTGTTGTTACCACCTCTAAAAATCACTATATCATCAGCGTAAGCTAGATGCTTAATGATACGGACATTGTGATTCATACTGAAAGGAGTAAAATTGTCATTTGAGTTGAGATTGTTCAACATTGTAGATAAAAGCTCAGAGCCAATAATGAAGAGAGAAGGAGAGAGGGGATCACCTTGTTTAAGGTCATGGGAGGAGCTAAAAAACCCCACCCTAGTTCCATTAATGAGAATGGAATACCTGCATTAGCAATAATCCTCCAAATCATATCCAGCCAAATACCAGAAAAACCGAACCTCTTCATAACACATTAAAAAATTCCATGACATTTTATCATATGCTTTGGCCATATCAAGCTTCATTATTAGATTGCCGCCTTTATTGTATTGCTTAATACTCTGAGCAATCTCGTGAGTAAGTAAAATATTATCAGTAATTAATCTACCTTTAACAAAACCACTTTGATTATCAGAGATTATCCTACCCAACAAGGAATTAAGCCTATTAGCAAGAATTTTGGAAATAATTTTACAAGTGAAATTACTCAAACTAATAGGTCTATGTTCAGAAAAATTAGATGGCGAATCTATTTTAGGAATAAGAATCAGGCAAGTATGTAAACAAAACTTAGACAAGTTCTTCCCCCCTAAAGAAATCCTGAACATAGTTCTTAATATCGTTTTGAATAATATCCCAGCAACTATGAAAAAACATACCAGAATATCCATCAGGCCCTGCAGCACTTGCCGTACTCATACTGAGTTCATCGAAAGTTGTACGGTTTGTTGTTGCTGAGAATTTAGATAAGAACACAAAAGACATAGTTTCGGTCGTCAGGTAACAAGATTCTTAATCCTTCATTTCATTTAAACAAAGTTGTTACTTTGCTCTTCTTCTTCGTTGTTTTAATGTATTATTTCTATTTATTTTTTTTTGTAGTGGGTTTTTGATATACTGATGAGAGTGTTAACGAAAATTGGATTTTGGTAGAACAATTTGTTAAGTAATTTGAGAGGTATGGAGAGATAATAGACTTGGTGATTATGAAAAATAGGCATACAGGTAGACCCAGCGGTTCTGCGTTCATTACTTATGCAGATCCAACCATTGTAGACACTGTTATAGCCAAAAATCATATTATCAATGACAAACTTGTAGACACTGTTATAGCCCAAAACCATATTATCAATGACAAACAAGTGAGTAGTTTAGCTTCTGCTTTTATGTACCTCCTCCTTTCATGTTCAATTAATGTTGAATTGGAGTTGTGAGATATTATAAAACTATGCTCAACTTTGTTGACTACTTGTAATATAAATACACACTTTAGTTAGTCATGCTTTAGGTAGAGGGTCTATGGGAAGCAACCTCTCTATCTCTAAGTAGGGGGAATGTATGTATATCGGATTACACTGGGTATATTGTTGTTGTAGTTTAGTAAGTCATGTTCTAAGCTAAGTGACTGTTGAAAGCAACCTCTCTATCTCTATCTCTTTCTCATCTGATACTGAATGACATGAAGAAGGTTTGGCTGGACTATCATACACTCATATGTAGCCTTCTTGTGGTAGATTTTTAGCATATTGATTTGTGTGTATCATTTCTAGGTGAAAGGTTATATAAATGAAATGGCCATCTGCCTGGAAGATAAAGATGAAAGAATTTCAAATCTTGCCAAACTTTTCTTTAATGAGTTGTCAAAGAAAGGTAGCATATCTACCAAACTTTTCTTTCATCAGTTGGAAATAAAGAAGTCAATCTATCTTATCTCTATCTAATCTTTCTACTGTTGAACTTCTTTCATCTGATGTTGCATGTTTTTGACTGTCCACACACATCAAATAATACTGTTTTTTTTTCTTTGAACTTAATGTTTACAGGGAGCAATCCAATTTCTAACCTACTTCCAGATATTCTTGGCAAGTTATCTAGCCAGAACTCGAAGGAAGAATCATTCTGAACATTATGCAATTTTTAATTGCTTCAATTAAGAAGATGCCATGAATTTGACTTGCTTCTTTGGGCTCTACTGTAGAGAATTGATTGGAATGTTTGTATTTTTAGGACAAGCAAATGGAAGCTCTTGTTGAGAAGCTTTGCAAAAGATTTTGTGGAGTTACTGGTATGGAATTTGAAAATTGTTTTGATTTATTTCCTAGAAGAATTTGTGTAATATGATCAACTATTTAGAAGAAGCTAAGACAGAAAATATATTGGGTACTTTTAGTTTGCAACAATATCTGTTCCCTAAGTTTACACTATGCTAAGCTTAAGAAGTTATTCTGCCCTTGGGTTTGGTCTGTTTACATATACTTTCTTGAAACTAAATGTGAAACTATGTATGTCTCTTTATTTTTGCCCCTAAACTTGACATTGAGGTTTACCACAACTTTCTGTGAGGTTTCACAGTTTTGTGGATAAATCACGATACCAGCTTGCTCCACTTACTATTGCAAACAAAGTTGTGCAGTTTACTGTTAGATTTTATAGTTATTTCTCTAGTTAATCCTGCGTGATCTACATTTCAAAGATGTGGTGGTTGTCAACTTTGAGTTGTGGTTCTGCGCGTTTCAAAGTTTCTGATATACTTATTTGAGATTGTTTTAGAAGTTGCCGGTCTTTCAGTACTATTTGGTACCACAGCTTTGTGGATGCTTCATTTGATATTTGCTTTCATACTCAGCTTTCTATGCTATTATGGAAGGCGTGTTTACAGTATTTCTAGGAGTACCTTTGCAAAAATTTAAAAGAAAAATTATATTTAGGAGACCTTTGAATGAATAGATTTTAGTGAGTTTCTGATTTGCTATTTGAATTATCACTA
>NW_025886998.1:3604-5709 GCF_002878395.1 Capsicum annuum
GCAGAACCACAACTCAAAGTTGTGGTTCTGCGCGTTTCAAAGTTTCTGATATACTTATTTGAGATTGTTTTAGAAGTTGCCGGTCTTTCAGTACTATTTGGTACCACAGCTTTGTGGATGCTTCATTTGATATTTGCTTTCATACTCAGCTTTCTATGCTATTATGGAAGGCGTGTTTACAGTATTTCTAGGAGTACCTTTGCAAAAATTTAAAAGAAAAATTATATTTAGGAGACCTTTGAATGAATAGATTTTAGTGAGTTTCTGATTTGCTATTTGAATTATCACTAGAGAAACTTCTGCATGTTAACATGCTCTTTTATGTAGCTATTCGGCTATATGAGTACATATCCTATTGCTTATCTCAGCTATCATACACTGATAAGAGCATGAGAAAGCTGATAGAGTTGTTTAAAACGTATGAACGTGCCTTATCTGAAGACGCTGTGATGGAGAATTTTCGAACTATTATCAACAAGGTAAAATTTGTTATGGCATCACAAGGCCTTAGGCTTGAACTAGGTTTGGGAAGTTATTGGGAATTCATTTCACATTGTTAAAGCTTTATTTGCCTGTTTGAATGTCTTCAATTTGGGGAAGAAGTTTGCTAAACCTGAACTCAAATCATGCATTGAGGAGTTTGAGGAAAAGTTGAATAAGTTCCACATCGAGAGGAAGGAACATGAACTTACTGCCTATAGACTCCTAATTTTGTCCCTCTCGATGTCCAATTTTATACATTTTTATCTTACCTTATCATGCACCCTCACCCATGTGATTATCCCTCCATAAAATGACAAAAATAACAACCCCTAACTAATTTTATCTTATTCTAACAACTCCTCCCTATTAAATTTTAACACCTCACATACCCAATCTCATCACCTACCCCACCTAACCCCTACCCCTACATACCCTCCCTCTCTCATGGGATACACAAAAAAAAGATAAAGACTCACCGGGAGCCCACGTGATGAGTGAGGATTTTCCATTCTTGAATTGAGAAAAGGAACCTTCTAGGAAAGGGGTAAGGGGGGACCATTTTTGGTTTTGGGTGGTTTTCATTTTAGTACATAGATATACATAGAGTACAAAAAAAAAGGGGAGCTCACGCTTTTTTTCTCCTAAGAGCACAAAACACATACATAGAGAATATACAGAGAAGGGAGCATAAAATAGAGGGATTCCATTTTTCATTCTCCTTTTTCTAACCCACAATAACTTCAACACCATCACAGGCATACGGATTCACCAATAGACACACATACGTCTTCTTCCAATTCTTGGTTCTTCCAGAAACGCATGCAAGAACCAGAAACCACACCCACACTTCACTGAATACGCACACAACATAATTTTTTCTCTGCACACGACTAACGCACAAATCACAAAAACCACACATAGTGAAGGGCGAGTGATGGAGAGACAGTAGTGAGTGGGAGATAGTTCTGAACAGTGAGAGATATGAGAGATCGAGAGAGAGACGAACAAGGGTCGAATAGGTAAAGCTGAACGGAAATCGATAGGAATCTGGTGGGTTTGAGTTGGCAGGCGACCTCTTCACCGAAGCTGACTATTTCTGATCTTTTTCAGGCGATTCCATTTAGAAAACATTAAAATTCACAGGAAATTCAATCCTTTTCTCACTATTCATGCTGTTATCTGCGTTCATGGAGTTCTGGCAGCTAGATTTTTTAGGTTTTCTCATATTTTTGGGCTCAGATATTCACACACATTTTTGGACTTCTGTTTGAGTCAGGTTTTGGGGGTCATCGTGGTTTGAACTGGTTTTATTCGATTCGGTTGTTTGAGTTTGAGGTCTGTCAGTAGTGGTTCATTGGTCCCGGATCTTTTGTCAGTTCAAGTTGGTCAAATAAAAGCCCCAAGTTAAGGTCATCTCCTTATCTTATTCTTATTCTTAGTTCATTTTTATTATGGTGAGTGGTTGATTATTGTCGTCTTGACTTTCTCTTTATCTTATGCGTGAGGTGAATGATGAATGTCGAGTATTATTGATTGATTACTAAAATATTATTGTGAATTGATAGTCGAAGCATGTGTTAATCATGTGATTGAGTATGAAATTAGGGATGGGAATTGCAAGG
>NW_025886998.1:8709-16173 GCF_002878395.1 Capsicum annuum
TTTTTTTTTCTCATGAGATCACAAAACATATACATAGAGAATATACAGAGAAGGGAGCATAAAACAGAGGGATTCCATTTTTCTTTCTCCTTTTTCTCACCCACAGTAACTTCGACACCATAACAGGCATATGAATTCACCAATAGACAAAATTAGGTGTTTACATCATGCCCCCTTTGAATGTAAACACGAAGTTTACATAGTGAAGGGTGAGTGATGGAGAGACAGTAGTGAGTGGGAGAGGGTTCTGAACAGTGAGAGATATGAGAGATCGAGAGAGAGACGAACAAGGTTTGAATCGGTAAAGCTGAACGGAAATCGATAGGAATTCGGTGGGTTCGAGTTGGCCGGCGATATCTTCGCCGGAGATGACTGTTTCTGATCTTTTTCAGGCAATTCCGTTTAGAAAACATTAAAATTCATCGGAAATCCAATCATTTTCCGACTATTCGTGCTGCTGTCTGTGTTCACGAAGTTCTGGCAACTAGATTTTTCAGGTTTTCTCATATTTTTGGGCTCGGATATTCACACGCATTTTGGACTTCTATTCTAGTTAGGTTTTGGGGGTCATCGTGGTTTAAACTGGTATTATTTGATTCGGGAGTTGGAGTTCGAGGTCTGTCAGTTGTGGTTCATTGGTCCCGGGTCTTCTGTCAGTTTAAGTTGGTTGAATAAAAGCCCTAATTTAAGGTCATCTCCTCATCTTATTCTTATTCTTAGTTCATTTTTATTATGGTGAGTGGTTGATTATTGTCGTCTCGACTTTCTCTTTATCTTATGCGTGAGGTGAATGATGAATGTTGAATATTATTGATTGTGGATTGCTCAAATATTATTGTGAATTAATAGTCAAAGCATGTGTTAATCATGTGATTGAGTAAGAAATTGGGGATGGGAATTGCAAGGTTGATAAGATGAATTTAGATTACCTTTGAGTTTATTGTTGTTATGTTTCGTTCGGAATAAATATCAAGTTATAAATCCGATAGCATCATGTTTAGGCTGACAATGGATAGGCAAAAGTAGGTTGGGTAGGCAAAGTTTAGGATCTATGATTGTTGAATTGATGAACTGTTTGTGGAGTGGTTTCAATTTATGCATTGGGATCTATTGTATTCATTGGGCCGGGGAATGCCCTGAGGGATTTGTATTGATTCATCGGGGAATGCCCCGATGTATTATGTATTCAGAGGACGTCCGTGATGAAGGCCCGAAGTATCGGGTAAGGCATTGGATCGTAGTTTAGGATTAGTGTAGGTTAGCGTAGGTTTATTTTTCAATACCTTTTTTGTTCATTTCGGGTTGTAATAATTGGACTGGACATTATTATTTTGGTTTTTGGATTGTTGTTTGATGTTTGTTTATGTTCGTTGTGTGGTTTATACATTTGTGGTGTCTAATTAGCCGATACTCTCCACCAAGCGACCGTGGTCGAACCACGGGACCAAGGGGTGCCTAACACCTTCCCCTCGGTCAATAGAATTCCTTAGTCGGAATCTCTGTTCGCGGATCAGTTTTACAGAGTCAAAATCATTTTGTAAAGGGTTTTCCAAAGGTGACTTGGCACACCGGATTATGCTAAGTGGCGACTCTGAGGTTTGAATATAAATAATCCTTTTCGAAACAAATTTTCATTTTTTGTCACTTTGATAATAAAAACGCTTTCGAAGTGTAAAATCGAATCTTTTCGGAGTAAAAAAAGGGGTGTGACACTGCCAAGAATGCTCAAAGCCAGCAACAGAAAGTGGACAGCATGGAGAGCATCACAGTGGCTCAAAAAGAAGAAGAAGACGAAATTGATGAATCTGAAATTACAGAAGGTAATTTTCTCCAAGTCAATTGCCTATTCTTTCAGCTATTACTATTTCATGTTTTATTTACAAGTTTCTCATTTTTAAACTTTAATGACGGAGGGCAGCAGAGCTTCATGCTTGTCTCTATGAGTTATATGGTTCATTTATGTTTTAATTCCTACGAAAGAATTTAAAAACAATGTAGAGGAGGTAGTAGCTGTTATAAGACATCATGTCGTAGTACCTTATATCGATAGTTGATCCTTCACTACTATTCTTTTTAAAAATCCATATGATGGGGGTTTTCAGAATTTGGTACACTTAAGATGTAGATACTGATAAGAAGGCTCTCAAGTTATTTGGCGAGAGAGATGGAAATATATAAAGAGTCTAGAGGCAAAATGGATTGAGAAAACTTTCAAAGTTAATGTGCAAACATGGTGCAGCTTGTTGTATCTGCTGCATTTCTGATGATCTATGATGGGAAGGGGAGGGCAACAATGCATTATTTAGTTCTCTTGAATGTTCTGTAACTTCATTTTCTTGATCATGTAACAGATTATGAAGTCATTGATCCATCAGCGGAAGCGGAAACAGAATCTTCCCCTTCAGAACCAGAATGTGCTGAGTCGGAATCAAATTGTCATGCTTCCAGTGAGTTAACTGATTCAGTAATTGATGAAAGTGAAATTCAATCCCCTACAAGTCGCACCAGAGGTTCCTTAGCAGATTTTTTCTCTAACGGGGTCAACAGGCACTAACACTTTTTCATTTGCAGGTGCCACTAGATCCAAAGCTAAGAAAAGTAGTAAAAGCGATCAAAACCTTGGCACTTCCAATTCCATTCAAAGTCCACATGCAATATATCTTGCGGGTGAATGCTTGGAATTTCCTTTTCTAACCTAAGTCTATTAGAAACTTTTGTCTCAACTTCTTATCTTTTGTCAAGCTGGTGCTTCTATCATTCATATTTTTGTTGGTCACCTGAGGGTAAACTCTTTTGTCTTATAAGAAATTTTGTTGTTTGGATTTCTTTAATTCTTTAGGCATAACATTTATCATTATTTTCAGGATTGGTTTCGCAATCACACTGGTGACTCTGAAGTTGAACTTGTTATTAGACGAGGAGAAGACCCCGGGTTAGCACTATTTTGTTTTCCACTTTGCTTCTAGAGTTGAAAGTGCTAGATCTTACAATTGAAGATTTGTTGAGACCATGTATATTCTCTTCCTGTTGCATAAAGGTTATAGTTTTATTTTTTGAGAGAAACCTGCTAATCTCTACGGCCACCGTTTAAAGCCTAATCTATACATAAAACTTAACGGTCACCGTTAAATAAACAACCTTATATTAGTAAACAACCTTATAACCTTAACGACCACCGTTTAACCTTATAACCTTATATTATTAAATAACATTATGACCTTAACGACCACCGTTTAACCTTATAACCAGCGTTAAGTAAACAACCTTATATTAGTAAACAACCTTATAACCTTAACGACCACCATTTAACCTTATAACCTTATATTAGTAAACATCCTTATAACCTTAACGGCCACCGTTTAACCGTATAACCTTATATTAGTAAACAACCGTATAACTGTAACGGCCACCGTTTAACCTAATAACCTTATAACGTTATAACCTTAACGGTCACCATTTAAACTTATAACCTTATAACCTTAAAGGACAATGTTTAACAGTATAACCACCGTTAAGTAAACAAACTTATATTAGTAAACAATCTTATAACCTTAACGACCACCGTTTAACCTATAACCTTATATTAGTAAACAGCCATATAACCTTAACAGCCACCGTTTAACCTTATAACCTTAGAGACCACCGTTAAACCTTATAACCACCGTTAAGTAAACAACCTTATAACCTTAACAACCACTGCTTAACCTTATAACCTTATATTAGTAAACAACCTTATAACCTTAACGATCACCGTTTAACCTTATAACCAGCGTTAAGTAAACAACCTTATATTAGTAAACAACCTGATAACCTTAACAGCCACCGTTTAACCTTATAACCTTATATTAGTAAACAACCTTATAACCTTAACGGCCACCGTTTAACCTTATAACCTTATAACCTTAACGACCACCGTTTAACCCTATAACCTTATATTAGTAAACAACTTTATAACCTTATAACCTTAATCTCTGCCAAGTATCTCATATCGTAGAATGTAGATCATTATAAATCACAATAATTAACAAGTTAAAATACTTTTTCAAAAATAGATAAAAGTTCTATTCAACTCTCAAAATTTTATCGGTGCAACATAAATTATGACAAAATAAAAAATTATCTTAATTAATTGCAACTAAATATTTAAAGTAAATCAATTTTATTTTTTTAATTGACTTTTATATTAAAAAAATAATCTTTTTATTTAATTATTTATTTTAGAAAATTAAATTTTTAAATTACTTTTTCCTTATACAGAAATACTAACATTTAAACTTAACTTTAAATTTTTAAATTACAAAATTAATAAATTTAATTTAATAAAATAAATTTCTAATGAATATTTTCTTAGAATTTATGTTGGGTCAATATGTATCAAGTTAAAAAGAAATAAAGAAAAATATATAGTAAAATTTTATTATTGTGAAAGATAAATATAATGAACTATAGAATAATGTTTAATAATATCATATTTTTTATATGTAAATATAGCATACCGTATTTAATTAATATACTATTCCGGTAAATTATCGATGATTACTTTTGGATATAATAAAATTATATTAATTTTTATAGTAATAACATAATTAATCGCTCTTAATTAATTATTATGAGTAATCTAGGTATTAAAAAAATAATTAATATTTAAAGAAAAATAAAATAGACATAAAATACGAAATTAACTCTTAATGTTTTAAATTAAATTTTCATCTTTCGAACGATGGTTTTACTATATCACTCCTTATTATAAGTCATTTATGTATTAGGAAAATAAGAATAACAAAATGATATGTCAACATAAAATATTTGATTGACTATCAAAATTATATTAGCGCCACATAAATTGGGACGAAACAGAAGAAGATATAAAGCAATATACATTATTTGAAAATGAAATATAAAGTAATGTAAATAACAATAATTAACAAAAAAAATTTTAAAAAATTGACTGATTTCTACTTCAGCTACTTAAGTCGTGATTTACTATATCACCCCTAATTAATTATTATGGTCATGTAAGCATTGTGCCACATAAGTTGAGATAGAAAAAATATTATAAATCTCCATGATCAAAAATTTAAATTATTTTTAAAATATAATTGGCTGTCGTCGACACAAAATTCTGGGCAAGGAGCGTAGCATATATTATTCAAAAATTATATAAAAATTATTATAAATTACAATTGTTAACAACTTAAAATATCTATGTTTTGGTATGTTATTTCACGCATATTTTGGTTACAGCTAGGAATCCAAGTGCAAGTCCTAATCCTTCACAAAAAGGGAAAACACCTTTTTTTTCCTCTATATATACTTATGAGTCCAGTTGCAAACTTCAATATTTACGCTTCGATTAGTTTCATCAAATAATGGAGTCATCCACATCTGCTAGTCAAATTCATGTGTTTCCCCAATTTCGTAATGCTAGAAGTACTCTTCCTTATTAAGTCAATATTTCAGGCAACAATTTAACTTGGAGATTGATCTACTTGTCAAGTTTGGTTACACTTGTGATGACAACATTATCGAAGAGTACCCCTATCATACTAAGTGGAATGGGAAGTACAACTCATTATCATGGGATATTATTGACACAGTGCTGCCTTCAGAAACTATCTTACAATGTCCCCTAGAAAGAATTAAGTGGGATGGTCTTGAGAAAATCTTGGAGAGCAAACATGATTTAATCGAACAAATTTTGGAGTATGCTCGTACAACACAGAACCTTGCACCTCCTTTGTAAGATGATGATACAGCTTATGTGAGCCTGATAATTGTTGAGAAACTTTATGTATCTCCTCAAGAATTTGAACCTACCAAATCCAAAATTGTTAAAAACCAATATGATGAGATTGAAGAAATAGTTTGGAGAGTTACTCATAAAGAAATCAAGGGATTGGGACAATCTAACGAACCATCTTTGTATGAAAAATTACAATGGATTGAAGCCCGTGAAGGGGATATAAAAGATGCTGTGAGGAAAACAATAAATTGTTGGTGCATGCATTTTGATGAGAATTATGAAAGGGAATTAGTACAGACTTTAACTGAGCAAGCTAGGAGAGAATTCATGTCGCTGCCTGCAGTAAGATCAATAATGCAGTCTTTGTAAAGAGTTCATCTTCTAGAAAACGAATGGACAGATGAGTATGTGATATGCAAGGAGAGTTACTCACCTAGATCACAACAATATAGCTTGCCTTGCAGCCACAGTTTCCATTATGGCTGCATCGAGATTTGGCTTCTTAAAAACCCAAATTGTCCCATGTGTCGTTACAAGTTGCCACCAACGGAGTCCAAATAGAAGTGATCTCTTTCTAGTAATTAAAATGTATTTTAAGATAGGTTAATTCTGTCAAAAATTTATCTTTTCTCTTATGGCAAAACAATTCTAGTTATTGAATTTATTAATAGAATCTTGGCACCTTTTTACTCAAAAATCACACTAGCATATATTCACGATATATCATCGTCATCCAAATAACAGGGGGAGGACAAAAAATAAAATAACAGAAAGGAACCTATTAAAGATTCCACACACACCGAGCACAAAATCTCTGAATTCACAGTAGAGCACACATACCTCAGGCCATGGACACTCACCATCGAACATGGTACACACCTAGATTGAAAAATCAGAAGAAAAGCAAAAAATAAAATAAAATGGAGCGATTGTGAGAGAAAACTGAGTGATAGGGAGATAAAGATAGAGATCGAAGGAAAAATAGCGAATTGAGGGAGAAGTGATTTGTGAACGCGAAAGAGAGGAGAAAGAGGGAAAACGACTCTTGGTTTGGTTTTTCGGCGACGTACTCTCCGGATTCACTATGGGAAATACACTACCAGCCACCCTCATCCCTATTTTTGGTTGATTCTACCGGAAAACCCCTCCGTCCAACTGTCTAGGTCAGTTTCGGCCAAACAGTTCGAAAAGAAACCAACCAAAACCCTTGATGTAGACTCGTTCCCGTCCATTTCCACCGGAAAATGACCACGATAGCGAAACGCTCGTTCGGGTTTCTCGGAGATTAGTTTAGTGTTGGGTTTTATTCAATTCGCTAGTTCGGAGTCGAGGCTTTGTCGTTCGAGGTATTCCGATCGAAGCTCCAATCAAATTTTTGACGGATTGAAATAAAAATTGAGGTCCAATTCTATTCACTCTCTTTTATTTCATTGTTTTGTCATATTTGATACATTGAATTGAATGTTTAATGTTGAGTTCTCCGTTGGTGATGGATAGGTGCTTGTGTTGATGCGTCGTTCATTTACTTGGATTATGTGATGAAATGGTACCTCGTTTGAGAATTATAATGGATTATTTTGGGGCGGGAATTGCAAAAATTGATAAAAAGTGAATATTGTCGTATTTTCATTCATTGTTGATGTTTAATGTGGTAGTATCATGCTTTAAGTCGAAACGGGTAGGCAAACGATAAGGAGTAGGCGAATTTTTAGGAATTGTGG
>NW_025886998.1:16273-18438 GCF_002878395.1 Capsicum annuum
TATAATGGATTATTTTGGGGCGGGAATTGCAAAAATTGATAAAAAGTGAATATTGTCGTATTTTCATTCATTGTTGATGTTTAATGTGGTAGTATCATGCTTAAGTCGAAACGGGTAGGCAAACGATAAGGAGTAGGCGAATTTTTAGGAATTGTGGAATATTGAATGCTTGAAACATGTGTTGAATGGCTTGGTTTTATTGCTTTTTGGATCAAATGTATCATTTGGCCGGCAAATGCCTCAAGGTATTTGTGTTTATTCGCCGGGGAATGCACCGAAATATTTTTACCCGAAGGACATTCAGGATGGAGGCCCGAGGCATCGGGTAGAGCATCAGTCTAAAATTAGTTTAGAATAGGATTTACATTTTTGCATTTTTCTATCTTTTGGACTGTATAATTTGGACTGGACATTATTTTGGTTTGAATTTTATTTGATTTGTTTGTTTTTTTTTTGTTTATGTGGTTTGTACATTTTATAGTGTCCAAATTAGCCGATACATTCCACTGAGCGACCGTGGTCGAACCGCAAGATCAAGGGGTGCCTAACACCTTTCCCTCGGTCAACAGAATTTCTTAGCCGGAATCTCTGTTCGTAAACTAGTCTTAAAGAGTCAAAACCATTTTGAAAAGGATTTCCAAAGGTAACTTGGCACACCGAATTATGACAAGTGGTGACTCCGAGTTTTGAATATAAAAAGTCCTTTTCAAAAGAAATCTCCATTTTGTCATTTAATAATGAAAACCCTTTCAAACTTAAAATCGAATCTTTTTTGTTAAAAAAGGGGTGTGACACCCGTTTAATCTTATAACCTTATATTAGTAAACAACCTTATAAACTTATAACCTTAATCTCTACCAAATATCTCATATCGTAGAATGTAGATCATTGTGAAGTACCAATGCATGGAACAACATCAACATGAGCTATTAGGCCTTTGTCAAGTTTGCCAACAGTTTTAGTTGTTCATTTTACTGTTTATTTTTTACATTTGTGCTGTACAATATTTGTTGTCTGCTATTCACAACGATCCTACATCTATTAATTTCAAGTCATCTTCAACTTCCCGTCGTGTATTGAGTTCTCTAATAATCACTAAACAGATCTGATTTTGATTTGATAGAAGAAAGGTTTGTTTTAGGTTTATTCTGTTAAACATGTTAAATATGTAAATATGTTGGTACGTATGGGCTATGACAAATGAAACTCAAAAATAGTATTATGTAATTTTGGAAGTGTTGTCGCTTCAGCATTATAGGACATTTAATTGTTTGACTAGAGAATAATCAAGTTTTTTCATCTTTGAATGTGTTTCTATTTTAAACTGTGGAACTGCGTGCTAACTGGATCACATATATGTTAGACCTATATAAATGTGAAGCTGCAGTTTTCTCTTTTTGCAATTTCAATTGTTCTTTAAATTTTATCATCTCACATTTGCATGTTTACATTTCTTTCTAACCATGATTGGTTGATTTGCCTCTTCATTGGCTAACTTATATGTGGTTTACGTACTTATTTGATTGCGGAATAGTCCTTTTTATGTTGTCATTTAAGTGCTAATTTATGGTTGTGGATCATATTTTGATATTCTATCCTTAATTTTAATATTCTATCATAATTTATGTTTGAAATGTTGTGACCTCGCCGGAAAGAATGCAGCAACGTTAAAAATTTCGATTAAAAAAGATTCTATGTTCCAAAAAAACACAGATAATTGAGGTATAACTTCTACCAATTTAATTAACATATGATTTTTTATTTTCGAAAGTTAGATGATTTATTATATTTATTAATTAGGAGGAAATAATTCTCGCAATAATTTTTTTGATCGATCATGTGTGGGCCAATTGATTAGTCACAAAGAAATTGAGGTTAAAGCTTTTACTATGCATCATGATATCGCCGTGAATGTAACATTAAATATTTACATATAATTATGTGCGTTCTTTTATTAAAGATATACACAATATTTATTTTGAGTAATTGAAGAAAGTAATAAGTTTATCCATGTACGATCATTAGCTATAGCAAGGTAGAGGAGTGATGTAGGACAAAACTGAAAGATAATAATATATTCTTACAAAGTGTTTTTTCATTTGTGTTTTCTTAATTTTATGACTTCTTTGCTCCATTTTTGTTATATTTTATACCTTGAATTGGAT
>NW_025886999.1:0-1308 GCF_002878395.1 Capsicum annuum
ACGCGTCATAATTGCGGATCCATACTAGAATTTTGCCAAATGCTATTTCCTCGTGTGGAACGGCGTGCCACTGACTGTTATTGCAATATTTTATGAAGACTTGAAATAGTCATAACTTCTAACCCGATTAGCTGATTTTGGAGAATCTTATATCGATGGAAAGATTTTTGAATTTTCCACAAGTCAAAAAGTGAAAATCTTCTAAATTCTTCATGGAAAAACCATCAATTATTTTGGAAGCTAATACTAGACATTCTTGATCAAACATATAGTAGAATCTATTTGTATAATAATTTATCCAGGAATTTAATCAAACATATTGTAGGCATAGTACATGTAAGCAACGTTGTACAGTAAATAAACATTGTGGTACAATTCTAATTTCATCATTCAAGGGTTTAGTCATAGGTTGGCATGAATCTGTTTCTATAATAATTTAACCCACATAGAATTTATCACCCAACATTGAGTAGAATTCAATTTCTCACTATCCACATGAACAGGAGCAGCCCAATCATGAGATTCATAAGAAAATCCGTAAACTTGAATTTAGAAAAAGAGATTCTTGGGCTTTATGGATTAAAGGAGTTCATAAATGAACACTATGCATACCTTAGTTCGTGATTTCTTTAGGATTGACGGTGAAACCTTCTTGAATTCGAATCCCCAATGAAACCCTAGCTAATTCTTTAGAGAAACTAGTATATTTTGGGTGAAGAATAGGTAAATCACATGGACACTTGGTTTAAATAGGGGTAGACAATTGACCCTTTTAATCCTTGGATGGTTTTGTCAAAATTGTAAAAATTTGCCGAACTAGACATTTAGCGCGACGTAGCATTGTGGCGTAGTGTCGCTAGATTTTTACAATTGGAAAGTTGAGGAATAGCGGACGCGGGGTCATCAAATTACCACTTACTTTATGACCTTGAACTTTGGCGAGACGCGGGGGAAATCGCTCTGAGACACTAGAAAATATGTAATTCTGAATTTACGCCCTGGCGCGTGGGCCATAATGGCGGACCACTACTAGAATTTTGCCAAATTCTGTTTCCTCTTGTGGCGTGGTGCGCCACTGACTATTATAGCGTATTTTTACGAGGAGAACTTCACATAGTCGTAACTTCTGTCCCGATTATCGGATTTGGGCGAATCTTATATAGATGGAGAGTTTATTGAATTTTCCACATGACAAAAACTGAAAATCTTGTAAATTCTTCATGGAACAACAATCATTGAATTTGGAAGCTAATACTAGACATTCTTGATCAAACATATTGTATAATCTATATGTATAGTAATTTATCT